>NC_072469.1:7810157-8110157 GCF_027596085.1 Anoplopoma fimbria
CTGTGAGCTGATTTGCATTTTGATAAGCATCAGCTTGCGGAAGTCTGATGTAAAGAGGTCACATACATGTTATATATCATACATGTAATGAATGGCCTGCTGCTCGGAAGTCAGCGCTGCGGTTCTTCCTCCTCCGAAGTATGAAGGGATATTACTGTTTTTGTTTCCCATGTAGGATTTTGAGTGAGAAAATGGGTTGCTGTGCATCTTATCTGCCAGGGGGATCAGGTGCATCTCCCTCTCTTTCCCTCTTCCTCTCTCCCCCCTCCTCGTCCTCCTCCTCCTCCTCCTCTCTCCACTCTGATAGGTAGAGACAGCCATCATATGTGCAAGGGGAAAGTGATGGGCGGAATGGCAGCTTTAATATCGGAGCGATTGCCTGCTGATAAGGCTAACGGCTGTGGAGAGGCGTGAGCGTCAGCCCTCCTCCGCAATAAACACTTTCATTTTGTTTGCTTGGAGTGACGGATGGAGAGATGGAAGTGGTGAATAGACGACCTGAGGAGCAGGAAAGGGAGGGGGGGAGATAGATGGAATGGATGTGGATGTTATTCAATATTAACAGATCAATCAGAGGGTGGTGAAATATGCATTTTGTCAACTATATACCCCATTCGGCCAAAGAGGCAACATTACGATCATGTGACAGCGCTGGATGCTTTGCCGTGGTGAAATACAAAATACTCACGGCTTACAGTCGGTGATTTGTCTCCCGATACTGAATTTATATTGCTTCTAACAATAATAACCCTGTCGTGTATCAGAAAAAATGAATATATATATTCATGACTTTAAGCTCTGATGACTTCATGATAATCATTTCTGAATTGCTACTAGAATCTATGATGAGGAGGGCACAATTGCTTCAGTTTGCAGCATATGGCGGAGAAAAGCAACATTTTAATCAAATTACATCTCGCCACAAAATAATTTGTGTTGAGCACATATGCTACAGAGCAATTTAAAGGTCACATAAAATCAAGCTTAAATGTGTGCTTGTGTTTTTTTGCTTTTTCATTCATTAGTGCGCGTGTCAAGGAAAGTCAACGATGTTTTGGATGATTCTTTAGATTGATGATTAAAATGGCCTTTTCATCCTCTTCTTCCTTCCTCTTCAACAAGTTCTTGATGAGTTTTTGAAGTATTCTTCAGTTCTCCTTGTTCACCTGGCTGAAGTTTCAGTGCACTTCTGATATTTGATAACACAAATGTCATTTTAAAAATGAAAAATGTTCCTTGGCGGCAGGCACAGTTCCACCTGAAATCATTCAGTGGTATTTAATGCATTTGTAATTAATGTCCTATTTATAGAGCAGCACTTCATGTGAATGGACCCACTTTAAACATCTTATTTTATTTATCAGTCCTGGTTGATTCGGAGACACCCGTCGTTATTGGTGATAACAATAAGTATGGCTGATTAAACTCCCTGAGCGGCTACTTTGAAAACTAAAGAGCAACGGGTGTATATGTTTCTAGCACAGCCAAACAAACTCAGGTTATTTTAATAAAGAAGTCGTATTATTTCATGCAACAGCAGGCCACAGTAGAGTTTGTTACTTTGCTGAGGAGTTGGAGGTGAACTCTTAATCAAACAGCTAACTCTGGCTGCTCCATCTTGTTCCCTTACACACTTTGAAAGATTGAATATAATCAATAACATAAAATACAAAAAATGACAAAAATACAAAAATGGCCGTTTGTTTTGTAGAGGGATCCTGGTCAACGCTAAACTAAAAGAAAAATACACTGTGTTTTATTCACAATAAAAGCCACCCGGGTCTTAGTTCAGTGGAAAGAAGCAGCAGTAGAAAATGTTCAGTTTGCATTAGCACTAATTCAGCACAGCTCTGACAAAGTGAAATAAGAATGACGCTGATATCATTGAGATCAAATAAAAAAACAGAATTACTGGATTTTCATGCTGCTGCATCGTTTCCTGTTCCTCTCTTGTGTGCAGGCAGACAATCTGAATCCAGTGTGTAAATGGCAGATTCCTAACATTACTCCATAGAGAGTATTTACACAATGTTAATGTGTTATGGCTGGAAAATTATAACAATGAATAAGATAAAATAAACAGTTTTTATTTAATGAAAATCTTTATTTTGGAATTATAACAGCCTCCTTCCCTTACAGAGTGATTACTATAAGATTGCTTATAGAAGGCATTTTAATTATATTATTTTTAATTGAACATGCTTGTATTGTACACATGATGTAACACTGAAGGCCATTTCAAAACATTCATTCACTAAGTAGTAATCAACCTCTTTAACTGAATTCTTATTGAATAGTTCCAGGTCATCTCTCTAATTTATAATCCACAACAAAGCTGTTGCACTTGTATGTAATTTCAATTGAAAGCACATGAAAATAGAGCACATTTAAATACAAATGCCTTTTCGGCTTTACTGTGCTTTGGCTTCCTGCTGAACATCAGATCATATGGCTCGGTATGACTCGGAAACCAAAAAAGATTAAATGAGCAGCGGGGATCGGATCTCGATATTAGAAGTCAGACTAGATAGATTCAGACAATGCCTATTAAAAAGGCTGGAGGAGCCTCTCTGAAATGAGACCTGACATCTCTTTTCCACAGTCTGTCAGGAGTATTTGGTGGCTAATTTGAAGCTTACAAAAAATCTCTGAGTGTCTGTGAGAAAAAGAGGGAGAGAGTGGGCTCCGGTGGGAGGTTAATATGAGGGGTGACCAAAAAGAGATGCTGTAGGCTGTCATCCGTACAGTCGGTGACGGAACAAGCAATCCATTGGCTGGACTTTCACTGCAGCCAGTTACCAGGTAATGAGTCCGGCAAGTACGTTATATTTACATTTAAAGTGGTTGTTGTGGGACTGTCCTTTCCCTCAGGCTGATTGGAGAGTCCTCAGCTTTGATTCACAAGTAAATACTGACCTTCAGGCTTCTTTGGTTTCACCGCAAGACGGTTAATGTCAGCTTGTCAGTCAAAACCTGAGCTGCGGCCGCTGTGACGCGTATGTGTGTGTTGATTCCAGGCTAATCTTTCGTAGTTTGACTCGTGATGTGTTCCGGCCCCAGAGGGGTCCTCATTAGGACCAAAAACGTTGTGTGACCTTTTCGCAGCTTCACCTCGCCCCGCCACCTACGCCCTCGCCCAGCTGGGCCCAATTACCTCGCTCATTACCCCCTCCTAAATAGCACCAGGACTGTGCAGGTACCTTAGCTATCTATGGAGAGACAGTATGTCTCTGACTAAATACAGGGGTGGTGACACGAAATGAAATTGAGTTGAGACATGTCAGTTGAAGACTTTCCTCCTCTCGCTAAGGGCAGAAGATTTTATTCTTTATCCTCTTGTCGTCTTCTTTTATGTGGCACTCTAATTTAAATGTGTATGTATATTTGACCTTTCCAGCTCTCTCGCCTCCTCCTTTATCCTCCTTTTAGCCATCCTTCAGAAACCCCTGGCTGACACCTAAAATATAAGATGTCCCCTCTGCTGCCATGTTGATGAGATGATAGGATGATCAATGTTTTCCGGCTCCTTAATAACCAGAAAGAGAAAAGGGGGGAGAGAGGAAGAGCGAGAGAGATGGATGATTATCCTAAAAGTAGCGTGCTTAATTAGATGGAATGCTGCATACATCGTGGACAGAGTGGAATCATTGGGATAGATTAAAATACTAATTAAACAGGCCCTTGCCGAATTTTGGAGTGTGAGGTGGGGTTCAGCTCTTCAGGGTCATTTGCATAGCCTTCATCTGGGGAAATGGGATTTAAAGGACCTGCTCTCTTTCTCTTCCTCTCTTTAACTCTCACTTTTTTTTCCTTTTACCCCATTACCAACCACATTCACATGCTAACAAACTCAATTAAAATGATGCTCAATTTTTTCGTTGCACTCTAATTTGGCATAATCTATTAAGGCCCCTTTGATTTTTTGTTTTTCAATATAAATGTCTCCATCAAAGTGAGGAAGGGGCGTTGAGCACAGGAGGGGAAAAGAGTCGGTGAAATGTGTGATCTTGAACGATGGATATTTAACATTTCCTCACTTTGGTTTAATTTGCATGAGAATATCTTTTCGTGAACAAAGCTTTGGAAATAGCATGCCATATTTGATTAGATCAATAGATCTGAGGATCAAACTCGGGTGGTGTATTAATTACTGCAAGAACAAAAGCAGGAGCTCAAGTTATTGTGTGTACAAGCACTTCATCTGCTTTCGGGTAATCTTCAGCAGGTCTGACTCAAAGTGTGTGAGGAAAACGGTCAGTTTTTAATGGTAAATTTAATGGTAATATTTTGTATTTTCAAACATGGCTCTATGGATGGAAATGAAAGTCTATCCACCCATTTGGCCCAGACTAAATATCTCAAAAACTAGATAGAATGTGAGGAAATTTTGTAGAGACATTCATGTTTACAGAGGATGAATCCTAATGATTTTGATGATCTCTGAACTTTCCCAGTTGTAAAACCATAAGGTTTTGTTAGAAATGTCTCAACAACTGCTGGATACATTGCTGTGAAATTTAGTTCAGACATTCATGTCCCTCTGAAGATGAACTGCAATAACTTTGGTGATCCCTGATTTTTTTATCTAGCGCCATCAGGTAGCAATTAAAATTTTTCCAGCACAAATAGCTGCAAAACTATTGTCAGCAGTACTCTGTGTTTAGTGCTGATTAGTAAATGTAAGCATGCTAACACAGAATACTAAGATGGTGAACATGGTAAACATTATACCTGCTAAAGCTTAATTTATTCTTCTGTGTACCCATACAGTTACTACGTAGGCTGCTCAACAGCTGACGTACACCTCCTCAAAAGAATTTACGACACTGCAGGGCAACAGCTGTTACAGAAAGGGAATGTGGAAATTGCAAAAACTGTGATTGGTCAGCTTGGACATTACAAAGAAGTCTCAGTTATCTTCTCCTTTCAGTAACACACATCTAGCAAACCTTCTACTTACTGCAAATCCACAATGTAGATACAACGAACACACAAAATCTTGTATCACAAAGTAAATGTAAACACAGTTATTGCGTGTAATAAAATTCAAGCACGATACGACCTGATCTTGTACAATACATCCATGTAGTGTTGCATTGGTAGATATCAGCGGGGGAAATCCGACAATAAACAATAAATCACACCTACTCCCGTTAAGCTCTTGTGTCAACCATAAATCCAGCTTATCCATCAGCATGTTAGCGTTGTCATTATGAGCATGATAACATGTAGCGGAGAGGCACCTCTGTGCCTAAAGCTCTGTTCACATTAAGAGCGACAAAAGCCACAAAACGACCAAGCGTGGACAGCTACATTATTGGAAAGTGTTGCTCAAGCGCTCGTTGAAATATAGTTTTGTCATTAAATAGCACTGAGACCTGGATAACAGCATTTGTTTTAAACGGAAGGAAATCAAATATATGATTGGTTGATGTTTTACTGCATCATAGGAGCGCAGAAAAACAGTTGAGACCAGTGCCGCTGACAAGTCTTGGGCTTCAATTTGTAACTTCATGTCACCAGCCTTCATTGAAAATGACTTGTAGGTCGTTGCTGTGTCGCTCGTAGTGTGAAGCAGCATGAGTCTGTGAGCCTCACAGAGCAGCTAGCTAGGCCCAATACCCATACGACATATCATTCCTCCAAGGGCTACAACAGACTCCTGTCAGCGGGAGAACTGCTTTCTGTCATACCCTGAAGATTGTTTTCTCCTTGTGTGTGTGTGTGTGTGGTGGCTGGTCATTTTCTATGACCAGTTTGACATCTGACTCATGCTGTTACATCCACTGCATCATTCTCACTTTCACTGACCACTTGTTTCGCCTCAGGAACTGAAAAATCTGCTACTTTGTCATCCACTGCTCATACTCAACACCTCCTCTGCTTTTTGTCTCCCGTGCAGTCCAGCAGAAGCAGCAGCTGGAGAAGGAGACGGGCCTGAAGATAGTGGAGGCTGGAGTTAGTGATGTAAGTTGTACTCACTAAAAATAATGTCTGTTGTTCAGCTCGGTGTGCTTGTGATTGTCTGCGTCCTCTGTGTTTGGGCGCATGGGGACAGGAATAACTCTGTGATTCCAACTTGTCTTGGCATCCGGATCACACCTGCAGCTTCAGTTGTGCAGCCAAACACTAATCTGCAGCAGCAATGAATTCCAAACACACGTCCCTTTAAGTGCATTGCTTTGATTACCTCCCCCCTCCCCCGTATTCATTTCCTTTAGGTCTCTAAGAGCCGTTGTCACCATGGCGAATAAAACACAACAAGACAAAAGCATGATGCATTTCGTAAAAAACATAAAGTGAGTGTTGATCATCACAGCAGAGCGACAATAACCAGATTATCCTGAGTGCTGTCACTTTGTCTGAAGCCCTGATGCTCCTGTGACATATTCATTGGAAAGAATTAAGAGGAGAGCATGAGGACACTCAGGATGATCCAGATGAAAGGAGAGTAAATGTGTTTTCATTGAACACTGATAAATATTCATATATATCAGCGGTAAGGATCTAATCAAGCGCCCATTGATGCCTCTTGGCCCTCAATGTTCGCCTGGTAAATGAGTTTCTCTATGGAAATGAGACAGACAGCCTTAGACCCCTGAGCTGCCCTGATCATGAGGCATGCTGGGAGCTAAATGGATGTGGCCTGTGCATCGCAGGACGGTTGCCATTGGCAACAACCGTCACACACTGTATAGACAAGATCATTTTCCCGTGTTAGTGCCCTCTATGCTGTCTCCCTTTGGTGTCGCTGCCTTTCTTCGCCCATCTGCCTCCCACTTATATCTTTTTTAGTACCACATTCTCTCTCATCATATTCCACATTGTGTCTTTATCATGTTCTTCTCAATTATCTCTGATTCACATTTTTTTTTCTTTTTTCTTCTCTGTGACTTTTGTCCTGTTCTTTGTCTGCCTCTCCTCGCCTCCTTTTCATTATTTTATTCCCACTCAGACTGATTCCTGCGCTTTGCCAGAACTGGTACAGGGCTGTGTTTGTCATATTGTGCCTATTTGTAGATAATTAGCTGCAATAATAGCCTCTCTGCAGGAGCCAGGGTGAGGGAGGCATGGAGGGAAAGAGGGAGGGAGGAAAGGAAGAATCTGCCTTCCACCTCATGGGGAGAAAATCCACGCCAGACTGTGTTTGTAGAAATGCATGTCAAGGAAGCACGGCATTTACTGTACTACAAATAGAGAGTTGGCAAAGTATAAACGCTGAAAACTCCCTCAGAGGATGTTTTATGAGCAACAGCTCTAATGTGGATGTGTGTGATCTCACCAGTTTGTATTCAAGAAGTGGAGAGTTGAGGATAAGTTGGGGAAAATAGTAGCTTTTGACAGGAGAGCCTGTGGAGTGGGCTCTTCAAATACATTAGTTTAAAAGGTGTTAAACCAAAAGCCTGCTTTTAGTAAATTTGCAGTAAATTGACCACAGTTATGAGTGAATGCATGTTGGAGGTTGCCGAATGGGTCTTATTAAGCCTGCGTATTAGTGGCAATAATAGAAATATGCTGGCTAAAATTGCTCAGTGGATCCATAAGAGGTATAGAGCGGGGAATTAAGCGGAGCATCAGTGCTAAGCTTTCCACAGACAGTATTCTTTCCACAAGCTTGTATAAAACCATCAATGTGCTCGGTATCATTAGGTCTTATTACTGACAACTCCCCCTCCTCCGTTTTTATTCAAGAGGTGACAAATGACAAAACAGCTTAGGAAGATGTCCAGATAGAGCGAACGTCAATAGCGGTAGATGCGGACGAGGATAAGCAAATGTCAAAGTGGGGGGAAGGAGACATCAATCAATAGGCCGAGCAATATCTACTTCATTATAGATCGCAGGGAAGTCGGCTTCCCAAAGAGACCAAAAGAAAAACAGAAAAATGACTACTTTGTTTCTCTTAAATAATGCATCCACGTACTGGGCATGTTCTGTGTATATTCAGAGTATTGTTCTTATTAACAGCTGTTTCCCAAGTGGGAGCTGCACTCTTATGGAAACCTGAAAGCCCAAAGAAGGTCCTCTCACAGCAATTTGGGATTCCTGTAAAGGTGTGAAAAACTGTGACGGGGGAAAGCGTAGTGAAGTGGAAAGAAATGCATGGTTGGTGTGACCTCTTTTTGAAACCATATATATATATAAAGTAAATACATATAAGTACCATTGCTATTATCACTCAGTACTCAAAGTGTGGAAATAAGAGCCGGCAGATCATACCATACGCTGTTTTCCTCAACTAGCAACGTTCGTAAAAGACACAAAGCACTCTGACTGTGCATCCCTCACCGCCTCCTCGCAGGAGAGAGGAAAAGGGGGGTCGGTGAGTCGACCCCCCCATGCTGGAGACAACGACTAGGCATTAGGCAAAAGGGTTGCTTTCGCTGGCAGTCATAGACACAGCATGGATGGTGCAAGCGGGGAGCGTGGAGAGGGAATAAAAGGGAGGCTCAGAATGATGTTTTTGAAAGGGAGGGGGCATGGTTAGTCAGTAAAAGACACAGGGTATTCTACAATCCACATAGGTTTGAAATCGCTTCCCGCGCGCTGAAAAATGTATCTCTTTGCTAATATTGCCCTAATCAAGGTCTTAATTATCTACTAATAAAGATTCACATTAATATAAGTGATGAGAGACTTTCCTCTGGATTAAAAATGAAATGTTAAAAAAATAGAAAGTTTATAACAGATATGACAGCTGAGATGACAGAACTCCACCCATGCAGAAGCTGAGGACATAAGTAAATAGAGAGAAATGTTAGAAAACACTAACAGTTTGCTTATCAATTTCAATCGTGTTTAACAATGTATGGCTTAGGAACAGCAATAATAAGATACGTAGCTCAAGAGAGAGGCAGACGTAACCTAGTAGCGTTTGCACCAATACATTTGACGTTGTCTACATGGGGGCAGTGGCTCTGGTTAGCCATGATAAAAGAAAAAAAAACAAGAAAACCAAAAGGCAGCTCAACAGACTGCAGGCGCATATTATGTATTACATATTATATCATTGCTTTTACCAGCTAGCAAGCATCGGTATATCTGTGAGACAACTTTAACTGCCGCTCAACCACTGCTAACAGCTCAAGTGATGAGTTATTAGTAGCATTAGTAGCATTATTCCTACGTTTATGCCCAAGGCTAACTGTTTCCTACTGTATGTGAAGACACGTAGGGTGCTAAAATGAGAGCGCTGTTGTTAGAAGAAATAGAGCATTCTATATGAATTAACGAACATTGTTGCACTTTGCTAGGACGGTCCTTGCCGTTTCAGTCACTAAGCTTGGCGCTTTGCTGCTCCATCTCCTCAGACAGAGTCCCCAGAGTACGCTCTGTCACTCAGACAGAGTGTGGTGCTCTGAATAACCGAATGGTATATTCCAACAGCACTAACGAATTTATGAACGCTCCAGTAGTGGCTATTTACGAACGCACCCAAAGGCATTCCATTCCATGCTACATTTTTACTACAATGCCTTGCTTAAGGCATAGCACAATGGTTTAAGAGTCATATTATTGCGAATTATAAAGGCTATAAAGGCATACCTATTTTAAAATACTCAAATATAGTCATGGGAATGGGGTAAATGGAAAAGTTTTGAAAATTAATTGGTAAAAATGTGTGTGAAGCCTGTAAAAATTTGCACATCTGTAAAGAACCAACTGTAACGTATTCCCAGAATCCCTTCCCACTGCGATTTGGATGCACTCATTTCTCCATTCGGCCTGCCTGCATGAGATGGTCCCTGTGTGATAAAATTGGTAGTTAAATTAAGATTCATTGACATTTTGACAGCGGTCTCATGTTCAAGATAACTCCGGCAAACTGCTTATGTGAAGAGGCCCTCATTAAGCATCGAATTCCCTGAGCTGCATGTCAACTGATTATTCAACCACTAAATGTAAATCATATATGGCAGGCAGGGAGTCTGCACTGTTCATGTGTGTGTTGTTTGTGTGTATGCATGAACAAATGTACAGTAAATGTGTACATTATTGTCCTCAATGCATACTATAATTGACATTTATAGGGCTTAAGTGTGCGGTTTTTTTTACATGTCTGACTGTAAATGTGTACCTACAGTTAGTCACTGGTTTTCCATTTTATTTTTTATTCTAGCTACATAAAAGCAATGGATGCATTTCATGCTGGTCAAAAGCTCACGTTATATTTCTAATCAAAGAACTTAGAGCAGAGGCGCTGGGGCAAAACTCATCTCAGAGAAAAGGTCACATGAAGTTCTGGCCGCTCACTATGGATTTGAAGGCTTTCTTTCCAATATCCTGCTCCATAATTAATGCAAGGGCACATCTGTTTGACGATGTTCTGACAGGCTTCCTCAAAAAAAGAAAACTACAGTGCATCAGGTTTTAAGTATTATCGTAGACTACAGTAAGAATGTTTACATCTTATTATGAACGATTATTTATCTATAAACCATCTACGTACATGATGAGGTTTTTTATTTGAATAAGACCTGGAGTTTCATTGGTTTTGATAGTGATGGTGCTTCTTTCTGTTCTGCAGTGCAGTTTGTATGAATATAGACATAACTCTAGTATTTATTTTTTGTCAGCGTCATACTTCTAGTAATGGCAATGTCAGTGCAACTCTCTGAGAAATAGCTCAACATTTACAGGATGGATTGGCACACGTTTTGGTACAAATTTTGTGGCCAGACAATTTACCTAGCAGCTTTGGTTGCTGAACGCTTTACTTTTCCGCTTTCCATCTTTTCCTCAAGTAAGAAGTCAGTTCTTTGGTTTATGACCAAATACCAGCAAAACTCATGAATAACACTCAACTGTACTTTTAGCCAATTAGCAAATGTTAGCATGCAAAACACACAAAGCTAACATGGTGAACATGGTACATAATACATAATACTGTACCTTCTAATCACAGGCATGTTAGCATTGTCATTGCTAGCATGTTGGGACACTAAAGTTAGCATGTATAAGCCTCACAGAACAACAAGCATGGCGGCAAAGTCTTGTTTAAAACTTGTTGTTTCTCCCTGCTCCTATTATACATGTACATTTAATATAATACACCCTCGATTGATTGTGCCTCTACCTGATCATTACATGTCATTTTTATGTTAAATTACAATACAATAGTAACTTCAGCAACAAAGAACACATTTGAACAGTCACCGTTAATGCACTCAATACGATCCAATAACTTCTGGCTCAGAGATGATCACATTAAGTTTGCATTTTGTTTTGATGGAAAACTTTTCCCATGAATATTTATTTGCAATTTTTTTTATACAATGCACATGGTTGTCAGGAAATATCAGTGCATTTTGCTTTCCTTTAATCTAACAACCCCTGAATATTGTAGCATATACCACTTAACAACAAATACCATGTGCAACAATCAGCAAATGCAATTCCTCCGAGCGAATGGGACAAATCACTTCAGAGGGGACTTCAAAGGAAAACCACACTGACCATTTCCAACCACAGAGAAGAGACGGATACACAGACTGAAATAAATAAATAATTGTTGTACAAATTGATCTTGTAACGGCATGGATATATGCTTTACTTCAAAACATGTTTCCCCTTGCTGCTTTTAAAAGCTGCATTTTTTTAAGAATCACAAGATGAGAAAAATACATTTTTATGTTAATTTTTTTCGAGATCTCTTATTCTCATTTAAGTGTGAGTTTGGCCCCTCAGAGGAAATGACAGTGGCTTGGTTGCACTGCAGGGTGTATTATTCCACCCGTCGTTGTGTTGTATAGTACTTAAATGTGTACTGTATGTGTGTGTACGTTTCAGCAAATCAATTCCACGTTGGCCCTCAATTGCCTTTTTCCACATTGACAACCTCTCCCATCTCCTTCAGACACTGCAATAAACCCAAACAATGAAAAAAATTGCCACCTATAAAATTTTCAACAGTGCAGGAAGGCCAATCTGGCTGTTTTAAAAGTGGCTAAAATGCCATTACTGTGGCAGATCTGGATGTGAAATGTCATATTGGAGCAGCCCCACTGTGCCTGCAGCCCTGAGTAACACTGCCTCTTTGGAGACTCCAGCTGCCTCCCACTGATGAAAGATCGTCCAGCAGCTCCGTTTCTCAGCAACCTTTTACCATCACCTGACCTTTGGACTGCAGAAATGCCTTTGATACCGTGCCATGCAGTTTGGTATTTGCCTCTCTATATATCGTGACGTGTGCTTTCCCCCGGGTAAGGGTGAACTTGTCTGTTTTTAATGAGTGTCAGAATGTAAAGTGTTTACTCTCTTACCTTTTGCTTCTTTTATGTTCTGCTGCCTTTGTTAAAGTGAGGTACAGTTTCTGTGTAAAGTCGACTGTGGTGTTTTTACTCAGCATGTTGAAGGGCAATTCTTCAATCCTTTTTTCAGGAATAAAATAAGATATTACATTACATTACATTACAGTCATTTAGCAGACGCTTTTATCCAAAGCGACTTACAGGAAGTAAGATACAACTCAAGGCCAAGGTGGCCTTGGAGGTGTTATGGCGGTTTAGATGAAATTAAAGCAAAATCCACTGATGAAAATTCTTACACTGTTATGAATCATCAGTCTGCAATCGGTGCTTTAAACATGAATTATTTTCCAGTCAGTGATTGCCTGCATTTCTCACAAAAACTCAGAGTTGTGCAGTACTTCCGTGGTTCACAGTTTCTTTAAAACTATAAGGTCTACGGTTCAAGGCCTTGCTTATTTCTGTATGGAGTACGGATGACACTGACAATTATTTTTACTAGTTATATTAACAGTCATTGTCGCAATTGTTTGCTTTATCGTTTTGTCTTTAAAGGTCACAAAATAGTGAAGTACTACTTGTTTTATTCAACCAACAGCAAAACAAATCAAACAATATTCTGTTTACTATTATATATGACCATGAAAACCAGTAAATTCTCGCATTTTAGAAGCTGGGACCAGAATTATGACTAAATACTGACGGTAGGATCCAGCATCCACAATAAAATGTCACCTCCACATTTATTTGCATGTGTATATATATAAAGCCTTACTTTTGAATGTTTTGGTGGCATCCCAACACGCTGAACTGCCAACTGTATGGGTTGTAGCTGCTGGTGGGCAGATCACACTTGCATTAAATCGAAGGAGGAGTTTCGATACTACTTGGTACAGTGATATGTCGGTCAATACCTTGAAGGGATTGAAGTCCGATACCCAGCCCTAAGCATGAGATGAGGGATTTTTTTCATCTGGAGTAGTGATCTGTTTTTATAATGCAACATGTCCTGTTCTGTAGCTGCTTTGTATTTTGGTAGCTGTGGCTGCTGTCACTGCAGACATTTTAAAATTTAAATTCTCGTACAGTGGATTTGTGCCTTCATATCAGTAGAAAACGGTGGTTCTTAAACTTGATGTTTACTTTTGATGGTTTAGATCGTTAAGAAAAAAATTGCTGTATCTGTTTCAGTCGTACGTAGTAGCTGTGCTGTGCTTTCGCCATATCATTCGATCTACTGGTGGATAGAAAGAAAAGTTAGAGAAACAGTAATTAATGCTGACATTCAGAGCAGAATTTACCTGGGGTTTAAGCCTATTGATATATATATATACACATACACAGTATTTGTCTGATTGGAACGATATAAAAGTGTGATTAAGTATTCCCCTCAGATTTACACTGTACATAGGACTCTGGACCTGCCACGTCGATTATTCCCACTGTAGGTTATTGGGGTAATTAAGCAAAATTCAACTATTTGATACTTCCTCGAAGCAGACTTAACAGCTCCAATGACTTCCTTGAGGGTGCAGGTTGACCCGCTTGGCATATTTTAAGAAGTAATGACACTCACGACTGCAGCCAGAGATGGACTGGACACCACACTGCTTCTCTCCGTCTTTGCCTCAGTAAATTCCCTATGTGGTGTTCATTGAACTCAACTCTCCCTGGTGTAGGACAGCTTGTGATTTCTGTGCTGCTGTTAAATTCTAGCTGGCTAGTACTTGGTAGACTGCTACTGGATCTGACTGCAGTTTTATAGCAATACAACATGTAAATTAAGCCTATAAAATGGTTGAAAATATATCAGTTGGGTCCCTTAAAGAAACTTCTATTCCGGAGTTGGACATCTTGCGTTCATTGTTCTTTTCAAAATAATGTTTTGATCCAAATGTGCACACAATAATGCAATAATGAATTATTTGGTTTGTTCCTGATCTTTTTAGTGGCTATTTTTAGCATTTGCTCTAAGTATTGCAGGAGTGTCTAGACAAAAAGTCTGTTAACTGAACCCCTTGGCCTTCGTTACTGTTGCTACAACTGTAGATTGTTGTAGCAATGCACATCTTGAATTGCACATGCAGTTTGCAATGTTGATGATGGCAAATTTACCACTGAAAATGTAGTCATTTTTTTAAACAATGTCCAGATGGACAAATGCAAGTGTCTCATTTGTAGCCGGTATGATTTTTGTCAGCTGTAGGCAACCAGATAATTTAGCATAGCCAAAAACCTCATCAATATGTACTTGATTGCTACATATGCTAACAGACTGAGGCTAAAGATCCATCTTCCAATGCTAAACATAGCATCATCACTATATGATCCATGTGGAAGACATAGAAATAAAGAAACAGCATTGTTCTTGTGTTGCAGTTTTGCACTAGTTAGTCCTGGCACTATCAATATAATAATACAGAGCCGCTAACATTAGCTGCTAACTCTGATATATTCCAGGTTTAGTTTATGGTTAACAATGGCTGAGATTATGACCCTATCTGTGATTCTTGGGTCGAGACGTGTTTGACTCGTACAATATGCCTGCTTTTGCCGATTATTGATAAATTCCTGTAATCTGTGCCCTTTTTAAAGCATAATGTAACTAAGATCTACAGGTATGACATCATCCTGCACTTTTATTGTAAACAACGCCACACTTGTTTGAACAAAAGGCTTGTTTATGGTAAATTCGTCAAATGGCGTCTGGCAGCAGCAGCAGCGGGGTTGAGGGCTGGTAGGGGGCCGAGGGTAGGGGTGGGGGACCTGCGGTGTCCACAGCTGGATAGCGTGGCACAGGTTTTAAATGTCAGCGTTGAAGGGGGATGTGGCTGCCATTTGGCCTGACAAGCTGCATGCCAAGGGACTGGCAGCGGGATGCAGGGGCAGGGTGCTCCCGGTCCCGGCCGCAGAGCTCTCACCTTCTGCCATTTATCATGCGGCTACTTGCCTAGCACATCTGGCACCTTCGCATTGACGGCAGCAGGAAAAGCAGTTGCTGCAGGCTAAACGGTGGCCCATGGTGATCTTTTTAGCATCGCAAAAAAGCAGTATCTGTCGTGTTTAGTTATTGGAAATGCGGTAATATTTTGAGGAAGTTTGGAGTTGAGTAGAGAGGACTGTAAGGCAGATTTTGCTGCTGAAATCGAGTATTTCCTAAAATTACAATCTTATAGTGCAGGTCCGGTTGTAAATAGCGATCCTAAGCACTAAACTATTATCTTTGTTATTAAGTGTGATACTCAATAAAAGGACACATTTAAGTATATTGTAGTCCTCTATTCATCTTGATGTATAAATCAGTCATAGCTGTCTTTTTAGCAAACACTACATTTTGAGTTTGTGTTTGATATGAAGCAGATTAATTATTGCTCAGTGAGCACAACATATGGAAACCACATTGTGCTCAGCAAATTAAATATAATCAACTGTCATATCATCTTTTATTGACTTTAATTGACTGTAATTGAGAGTCCTGCTGTAACTGCTAGTTACTTTCTGCATGGCAAGGTCAACTAAATTGCTTGATAAGCTGTTATGGTCTTTTACATGATGACCTTGACTTGGGAGGGTGTATGGATATTTTCCATTTGTGGCGATAAAGCATGTAATGAAACTGGACCACTCTGCTTCTAAGTGGCTTTACAGCATCTACTGGTTGTGTTCAGTGCTTTAAAATACTCTGATGTGATGGCTCGGCAATATTTGGATATGAAAGTGAATATTCAAATGACAAATTTTCTGTATATTATACATGTTAAAACAACACATAGCTATAAGATTTCAGTTGAAACAGCTACTCACATATCAGATCCCATCATGTTGTATTTTTCTCCAAAGAAGTGTTTTAACAGAAAAGAAAAGTATAACAATGTGTATACGTTTTATATATTAATGTATTTTATACATATACATAATCATATACCCATTTCACTACTGTTAAAACAATCCATCTCCAAAATGTCAAAGTTTTATGACAAACAGCCTTTTCTTTTAATCCTTCAGGTAAGATCAACCAAATTTGGAGATACATAGTTCTCTCTGGAAAGCAAAATATATTAAATTAAAGAAAAACTATTGCAGAAACTTGCACAAATTGAAACTATGATTTTTATTTACCTTGTTCTGTACTTGCCATTCAATTTTTTCTAATATCCATCAATAACTGAGACTAATTAGGCCCTAAAGCCATGAAGTGAAGACATTTCTTTAATGTGTGTGCTGCACTATGTGTTGTCTTTCATCCTAATATTTGATGCAATCATTGCAAATGTGGCTTGCATGTGAAGGTAAAAAGCATCAAAGATCAAACATCTCATAGTGTGCTGTGAACTGGAGAAGCATCCTGCTGTGAAGGGATTTTTGCTTTACGTATCCCAGTCATATCTGTGTGTACATGGCTGCCCACATGTCTATTCACATTCACAAACATGCTCATCATGTCGCATGTTGGCGGCAAATGCACAGATGCAGCTAACACCTGACGGATTGCAGGTGGATCTCTGTATAAAAATAGGATAACCTGTTCATAAACAGAAGCTGCTACAAGGACACAAAGCCTGAATCTTTCTTTAAACCAGAGCACAGTTACATGTCTGCAGCTTAAAAACATACACAACAACAGTATGTCAAGCAGTAATGACTAAAACTGACATATTTATGCACATTTTATCTAGAAAATGGACAAATGACTCAACAAACTAAACATCTCCCACTTTGAGACTTCATCTGAATAAATTTGAGGAATAAGAACAGATGAAATGTGCCATTCATAGCTTCATCAACATAAAGAACTAATAGAAGGAATTACATTTCATTGTTTGAAACAACAAATGCCAAAAGGATCTTGCGGATCCAGGTCCATGAACACATGCAATCACATGTCAATCACCTATTATTACATTATTCACTTTGGAGAAGGAGGGAAAAAAGAGAGACATCATCACAGCCTCACAAAAAGCCATGTAATTATGTTTGTGGGTGAAAATAGGCTAGATTGATTATATGCATTTACAATAATGAGCCGTCTATGTATTATTATGTTACAGAGCAATCAAAATCTTGACATAAATCATAATTTATTCTGCCTTCAGAATTTCTGATCAGCCGTACTTTGTATTGTTGTCAGAGGTTGTGGTGCGAAGCGATGGGAGACGTGAGACGCAAACAGGCGGCTGATACGGAACTACAGCTGTGGCAGCAGCCTCATTAGGGATTCACAGAGGTTTTCTTTCGACGAGCGGCGCTCCTCTGTTTGGCTTGGGGCAGACTACTCTTAAAATCTGCTGGAGCTCCGAGACAGACGGACAGACAGCGAGACTCGCAGTGAGGCTGCAGCGCCGGCCATGCAGAGTGTCAGCTCTGTTCGTGCAGAGGATTGTTTTGCGGCGTGAGGCCCCCTGACTCTCCCCCCCAGCTGATTGGTGTGGCTTCATTAGCATGGGCCGTGGCTCCTCCGATTTGCAGTAATTAAAGAGAGAAATCAGAGCGCTTGCCTCCAGTCCAGACACAGCCAGTGCCAGTCAAGTGAGATGGCCGTGGAACAGATCTAGCCTTTCCTGGCCGCCTGCCATTCTGCTAGCCCCCCCCCTCCAGTAAGAGTGCGTCTGGAGGCGAGGTATATGGGGTGTTGTGGCGTCTGTGCCAAGTTACCCCTAAGTAACCCCCCGGGTTACACAGGCACACACGCCTCTCCCCACAGGCGCACGCTGGGCCGGTGTTGTCATGGTGATAGCAGGGGAAAAATGTTTAATGGAGACACTGATGAGAATTTATGAGGCTGTGGCTCTGTGTGCATTTACAGGGATGCGACCCTTAGCCCATCACGCGCTGCCTCCTGTGGTTCTACATGTATATCTTCACTTACACAAGCTGGGGCTGATCGTCGGGGCGTATGCTCGGGCAGGCGGCAGCAACATGCCGCAAGACCAGCAACGTCAAGGTACAGTTGGTGGCACGTGGCGTTGGTCGTCCAATAGAGTTAATGCAGAAAAGTATATCGTTTTCATTTAGTCTTCACCAGAATCAGTAGTTAGCAATCTCTTGAGATGGCGTCTTTAAGCTGTTATTTAAATACAAATTGTGTTATAAGGTGGCTGTGTACTCCAGACAAAATGGGCAAACCCAGTTGGCCATTTATCCTTAAACCCTCCACAGTAACTAACCATTGGTTGTGTTCTTCAGTCCTCTAGTTTCCAGTTGTTTCGAGTAGGTTGTGTCTGCTCCTGTAATGAATTGCGAGTTCCTGTATCTGTCATGGGCACCATTAAACAAACCAGGGGTCTGATAGAGTGTGCTGGCATTTGCTGGGGACGCCATCTTCAACGGTGGTTCAACAGCCCTTGAGAGCATGTCAAATTTGATTCATTTAAAGTACACTTCTGACCTTAGTGTGGACACAAATGGAGGGCCATCTAGAGTGTGAGCTCCTGTCAAGTTTATATTTTCAGCATTATATCTTAGCAGTCCTGATGGACCACAGATGCACACCTTTACATTTAGCACAAGGACAGTTTGAGGTTCAAATTGCGCACCTGCAATCCAACCTGGACTAAATCAGGTGAGTCCTGTCTGGACTTTTTTTTTTTTTTTTTTTTTTTTTTTTTTGATTGCTGGTGGAATTTTATCTCCTTGGACAATCATATTCACCACCACTGTGCTAAATATACGTTCAAACAGCCACAGAGAAATACTGCGTTTCAGAGGGTTTTTCAGAGGTTATGTGGACCCAGGTGTGGAGAGGACTCATCCTATTGAACCCCTGAAGTCACTCTGCACTGTCCTCTGAACACTTCTCTTTGTCCCTTTACTGTCAGTCTCAGTATCAGAGTCGACCAGCCCACTAAGTCTCTTGTGACTCGGGTTTCAATTATGAATGCTACCTTTGACTACCTCTGTTATTCCGCGGCAGCCCACATATCCCTGCCTGTCACACTCATGTGTGACTTGATGTATTGTCTCAACTGTTTTCCGTCCTTTCAAAATTAATTGCAGTTTTATCTCTCCCCAAGATAAAAAAAAAAAGCCAGCCGAGAACATAATAGTCTAAAAGTAGTGTGGATTCTATTCAAACAAAACAATTAAAACCTCGGTGTTTTCCCCGCTGCTTCTGACTGTGGACGAGTCGGATGAGATTTTTATTGGCGGTTCTTCTTTTATCTTTTCACACAAAATAATGAAGTATTACCTTCAATTATCTGTCGTTATTGGGTTGTGTTATAGCAAACTCATTCACATTCTGAACCTGACCATTTTATTTGGTGTTTAACGACTTTTCACCTACAGGATCCTAATAACCCTCATCAAAAACTAATTACATCTCGAAAATGATCCTTCTCTTTGTGATGACTGCAAATCTGAGTGTGATTTGCTCCGTCTCGAATCACAGTGCAAACATCTGTACTGATACTGAGTTGATTTTGCTTTACTATTTAGGTGTGAGCACCCTTCGCTAACTTGGTTTAATTAATTTTGGCTGGCACGTGAGCAAACATGAACATTATCCTTGTCAGACATATTGCTATTGTCAACACAGCTGCAGGTAGAAAGAATCATTGCTGTCAGCTAAAACCAGTTGGGAGTTAAGGCTCCTTCTTAAACAAATTAAGAAGAAAAAAAATAGATCAGTAAATCAACTCCACTTTCACAAATATAGTTGACAGCTTGGTCTCGTTTGGAATGAACAAAACCAGTATAGGCCTATTTTCACAGCAGCCATTTTGACGTATCATAGCAGGGAAAACACAGGTGTAATTGATCAATTTAATTATGGCCCCACTCTGTTTGGTGTGTCACAGCCATTCCAGTGAGCCAGCATGCACAACACCAGGGCCCTGGTCCACCTAAATGGAACAGGGCCATAATTATTTTTTTTAATTACACCTGTGTTTGGACTGTAATAACATGTCAAAATGGCTGCTGTGAAAAGAGCCTTTTGAAAGGGAAGATCAGAGCTTTTATATTAAGCTACTCTTCTTTTTAAATAACCACTCAAATGAGCTTTTCCGTGTGTAATTTGCAACTGAGCCTTAAAGGGCCTTTTATTACAAGTTTTATTTAAATGATTGTTTGCTAAGCTTGTTAGCCGTCTCCCATAGCTTAGGAACCGTAACTATTCACAGGAGGCCAAGCTCTGGATTTCTCCAAATGTTGCAGTGTGCATCGGGGCGTAATAAGAGCAATGCTCTGCATTTAAAGAGGTTGGAGGGTGGTCTCTTTTTTAACCTTTCCAAAAACAAGCAAAATCATAAGGAATGTGTTTTTCTTCCCTAAACTGTAATCGCATATCACGCTGACTAGCTTACTATACACAGTAGGCCTTTAAATACACCATTAATTAACGTTTTCTTATTTTGTGGGGGTTACTGGAGTGCATGTTCAGAGGGGTTGTTTAGTTAAATCTGCCCCATTTATTGATCCTTTATCTGACCGAGGTTCGTGCAAGTTTGAATCTATGGCCCCAACCTTGGCTCTGAAATATCAGTAGCCTAACCGTGTATTGATAAATCCATGGCGCTGTCCGTGGTGCTGAAGTAGCAGACGTTTTTGTTTTGGATCTATATTATTAAGGCTGATATTTTTTAAAAATGTGTTATGAATTAACAAAAAGCCCATTGACTGAGACTATCAATCTTTACTCTGCAATGTGTGAACAATTCTTTCCCTTTATTTCCATCTCTTACACATATATCGTCAACCTGAGAGGATGCTAACTTCTTTGTCTTGGACCTCTTTTACAGGCTTCTTGTTTTAAAATGAGTCAGCTGGAAAAAAGGAAAAAAGTCAGCCGAAGACAGCGTTTTAGCTAATGTTAACTCATAGCTCCAGATGATAACCTCTGTTAGGGGACAGTTGACATTTCAGCTTCTAAATTGACAGCAGCCAACTAGAAATGAGAAGTTCTGTCTACTTCTGTCTGAAATCAAGGACCAATTGATTACAATTTAAAGAAGTAAACCGCATATGTCCGGTTTGAGGACGTCAAAGGCTAGGAAGAGATACTCAGCTAACGGTAAATTGAACCGAAATTGAACAGAAAAAGGCTTTTGCTGACCACCATCAGATACAGATTAGTCCGTACAATTCCACCTGTTCTTTGTTTAACCTACATACCATAAATCAACAGTTACATTTTAGTACACTTTGTACATGTAAAGCGATTAAAATAAGCACTAAATATGTACTGCTTTGTTGTCATCCTCGTAGATTACAACAACGTTTTCTATCACTTTACAGATATGATGTGATTTTCTACTCCACTGTCTTTTTGAAGTGCACATTGTTGTGCATGTGTGTGGGTTTGCCTCTGCTTTAAATATAGTCAAGATGACAGGCATAGCATTTACCTTGATGTTTGCTGCTTTGAACTACTTGGCATGGGCAATGCCTGGGCTGGGATTCACATAAGAAAGAGGCCTATTTGAACAAGCCCATCTGGGGAAAATACCAGAATGACATGGCTGACACACACACAGGCTTTGAATGGTTCCTCTCTGAGCAAGTGATGCGCATGAGACCCAGCAATTCAAATGTTTCAAGTAAAACCCAGAAATGGGACCTTTTTGTGTCTTTGAACATCATCCATTAGGAAATATGGAGTTTTTCTCTCTCTCTCACACACACACACACACACACACACACACACACACACACACACACACACACACACACACACACACACACACACACACACACACACACACACACACACACACACACAGAAGAGACACAACTCATTTAAGACATTCACCTCACTGTTAAGTTTCTGCACTTTACAGTGAGTGATGTATAAAAGGGAGTTCAGATGGGAGAGCAAGGTGTCACCTGTTATAATAAATCTCTCTCAAGTGCTATTTCATGGCATGGCAGGTAAAATCCAACTGCAGGGTACCCACTAAAAAATATACCAAAATTACATAACTGTACTTCGAATCCAAATAGACAGACTTTCAAACTTAAATTTTGCCTATATGAGAGCTTTGTTTCAATACAAATGTTAAAGAAAAGCATCGAAATAGAGCTAAAGAACAAGAACACAGATTAGGATAAATCCTTCCCTCACACACATCTTCTTATAACATTTTAGCAATAACAATAACAGCCTGGGGATCTGATAAAAAAAAAGCAAAATGTCTTTTGTTTTGCATACATTTCTCTCTGCATTACAGCTCGTAGCTAATCCTCCAACACCTTCCCCAAATGGAGCTGCAGCAACACACTTGCTCAGATATTATTATGAATAATTTATTGCACCCCATTTCAAAGAGCCGAGCAGAAATCCCGACTATTTTTGGTGTAACGGCATCACACGTTAGTTAAGTCTGCAGGTACACATTGCAGCTGTTGGTTTCTTGTACAGCAGCGGTGTAAACCGCATTAGCCTCTCGCTGATATGGTTACAGTGTGATTGGTATGTGGTCCACAGGCTCAGTGTGCTACTGTGCTTCTGTTTGCTCAAACATATTACAATCTCTGACTTTTCCGTGTCCAGCTATGGTGTCGTTGCAGGTATACACACTCAGATTCAAGTATGTGTGTGTGTATTTTGCAAGAAAGACCCACTTACGCCCGATGCATGTATATTTAGATTGCACACATAGGGTAAGACATGTTAATATGTTCAAAATTGTGCAGCCTGTAGGTGCAAGCAAATATTTAAGCCAGATGTCTCTTCATCCCTTTTTTCTCGACTCACATGCACAAGCGTCAGTGGATGACTCTGCTCTGCCATCTCAGGTAGTGCACTTGATCATGACATTTGTTTAACATTCTTCATCCGTCCCTCTCCCAGCGACATGGTGAAGTGCCGCATACCTCTTTTCTCCCGCTGTTTAAACACGCTCGCCGCTTATCCATCTTCTTTTTTTCTTTTTTTATAAAAAAATGTGAAATGTGTCATGGAAGCAAACACCGGAGCAGCGCAGGAGAGGAGGACAGATAAGCCTGGCAGGACTCAGGGCGACTGCTTGAACATGTGTTACCCCGAGGAAGTACTTACTGGTGGAACACAAAGGCGTGACAGCATCTGCGAATATCGTCAGTGACCATAAGAGTGACTTCAGCGCGTTCCAGGACTTGTCTGCTTGTAGGGTTTTTTTTTTTTTGTGATGAATCGATGCACGTCAAGCCTCCCCTGGTGCGATAACCATTAGCACCGGCCTCGCTGGAGGATGTGACATGAGTTGTGAAATCGTAGTGTGTGGAGTGTAGTAGTGGCTGAAATGTGTGAAAATGTGTCCATTTACGCAGAGTTCAAGTAAAGCAAAAACAACAGGTGCCAAAGTCAGGCTTTCCTTCAAAGAGCAGGTGATGATTGTGTCGGGTTCTTGGTAGACATTTTCTTTTTTCTTCCTTTTTTTTTTCCTTCTATCCGCTGTGGTGTCAGGGGAATACCCTTGTTTGGATGAGTGTGGATTTAGATATGGCTGACAGCTGGGTGACCAGGGTATCTCATATGAGAAAGAGTGAACAGGGCTCTCTTCCAGTTCACCAGAGAACACGACAGATATGATCGTATGGTTGACTTAATATAGCACTGATATTCTGGGGATTTACTTCCGTAGCCACTATTTCTTTCTTTCCAATAATAAAACCGCTCGCTGTCAGCCGAGATAAAAGTCTCCCACCATGCGTTACTCTTGCAACCATCTTTGCATTCGTGCAACAGCGAGCACTGCAGACGATTCTTTTTTTGTATTCAAACTGAATGCTGCAAGATAAAGAAAAAAATGGTGGTCGCACCATTTCTGTGCCCTCTGGCAGGCGTCAAAACTGAATGTGGATTCAGAATAATTTCCTGATGAATGAGGACGCAAGTGTGCAGAGAGCATGACGTGAAAAGTGTCACCCCATGACATATGAGGAAGGAACACATTTTCATAGTTTTGTCTTTTTTAAAGGAAAGAAAGAACAGGGTAAATTGCAAAATGCCTTAATAATTTAAGTTTTGCAGTATTATCATACACAAGGTGTGGTATATAAGAGATTTGGGGATGCTAAAAAAAAAGCGAGTCGTTGAGTCAGTTGGAGTGTGTTCTGCTTCAGATTTTTGTCCGTGCGGGCCGGCTGGTTGGCTCTGCTTTTTGAAGGTGGGGTGGCGTCCGATGCGGCACCGGACCCGGGCTGGACAGCAAGCTCGTTTTTGTTCTCCCCTTCACATTGCCAACTCCAGCTGTCACACAGAGGGACAATGGAGAAGAGGAGGGGGTGCTCTCTGAATGGAAAAAATAAACTGGAGAGCCCCCCGTCACACAGCCATTCTCCCCCCCCCACCCCCTCCCCAAGACTCGTCATCTGCATTTGACAGGACCCCCGTTCTCCTCTCTTCACCGCCCCTTTTCTTTTTCTTTTCTCCTTTTCTCTCCCTGTGCTCTCCATAATCCCCCTTTCTCTCTCTCTCTCTCTCTCTCTCTCTCTCTCTCTCTCTCTCTCTCTCTCCCTGCTAAGTGCAGCTGTTGCTCTCCATTGGATCATTTTTTTTTTTCAGACTGATTGCTAATTAGGATAGCTTTTTTTTTTTTTTTTTTTTTTTTTTTAGTGAGTTTTATCTTTAAAACTTGTTAAACTTGCAATTTCCCTCTTTTTTCTTCCTTCTCTTCATTCCAGCCGATCTTTGAGGGAAGCAGAGAAAAGACTTAGCCAATTATACACAATTTTCTTTAGGCTGAGCATTTTTTTTTTTTTCTTCCAGACTGCTCCCAATGTCCCATGCAGCATTCATATAGTTTACAACTACTGTACTGTGTGGTAGCCTCTTATTATAGTGCTCACTTCAGCATTGAATGCAAAAGCCTACTTTGAAGAATAGACTGCCCCATCTCCCTTATTCTGCTCACATAACTGAATCCCTGGGAGAGGGAGCAGAGGAAAAGGAGAGCCTGAGAAAACAGCAATTCACACACCAAACACAGAGACCCCTAGTAGCTCAACAAATGAGTGTCTAGCCCTATGTCCATTCATATCGCCCCTCGGCCCGCAAGCCTATTAGCCAGGCATCGCTCCTTGAACATTCACTGTCGACAACATGTGGAGGCATCGCTATAGCAACCAGTGGATATGACATGTGCAATGGACGGGGACTCCTGAGCTGCTGAATATAAGGAGGGGCTCAGCCTTAACTAAATGATCGCAAAAAACCCAACCCCACCACCTCCCCAATCTCTTTTCATTGGCACGGAGGCGCTGAAAGGACTCACTAGTGGGGCTTCTGCACATTCTTCCTAGGCTCGGAAAATCAGGCGGGCATATCCCACATTCTTCTCCCCTTTTCTTATTCTCTTCGACTCTCCCTTTTTTTTTTTTTTTTCTTTCCCCTTTTCTTTTTTTCTTTCCCCTTTTTTTTTTTTTTTTTTTTTTTTTTCTTCATCTTGGTGTTGAAGCCGTGGTCTTTTGTTGGCACTGGGGTGGGGGGGGGGGGGGGGGGACGCATGGGACCCTGTTCAGAGGGGAACTTTTTTGGGGTAGAAGCGCACTGAGTGGGCGGCCGGGACGCACAGACGCGTCTCGGAGCTGCGGCGGGCGTCAGTGCGCTGCTCTCTGGAATACAGGACGCAGCATCCTCCGTCTGCAGAGAAACGCGCGCTCTGCCCCGCGACATGGATTTGGGTAATTATCTCTCGGCTTTGAAACGTGTAACTCGTGTTTGTGTGTGTGTGTGTGTGTGTGTGTGTGTGTGTGTGTGTGTGTGTGTGTGTGTGTGTGTGTGTGTGTTGTGTGTGTGTTTTCTTTCATGTTCCATGTGCAGGTTTTAATGCGTCAAATGCGTAAAAAGGCGCATTAAAGGACCGGCTTTTAAAAAAAAAATTGTCAGCAATCCGCACATACACGTCGAAAGCTGGGTTTTCTTGTAGGAATGAATTTTTTTTTTTTTTTTTTTTTTTTTTTAGTGTATTGCAGAATATTTGAGCAGCCTTGGTTTCATGTTTTTGTTTCATCCTCTCTGCTGCGAGATCGAATCTCCAAAAAGCTTATGGGATAAATGTGATGGAGCAACGGGGGAAAATAGGCTATGTGCCCATATTTATTTCATTAAAACGTAAAGTCGTCGAAGCTTTCCTGGTCAAAGTGGTTGTTGAACCCCGTGGTTTGAGCACATCTGGCTGCAAAGGACAAAGTTTAGGTTCATCCTGCCCGGTGCTGCCCGCCTCCTGTAGTCTGTAGACTGAAAGATGGTGAATCCGCTCTGTGTTTACAGAGATTATTCTATTTTAATAGATTTTAGTCCCAAAAACTATTATCTTTATCTTTATCTTTATCTGATATATATTATATTATTAATTATATTCCCTAGATTTATATCTATAGTTGGATTTTATGTTGCAGGTTTTATGGTAATATGAAATGTCCATACCTGTCCAAATCTAATTGCTATATTCTATTTTTGAAATGAATCATTATTTTCAAAGGTTTAACACAGCTTACTTTTCTGTCTAAAAAAAACCCCTCTTTTTTTTGTTGTATTCTCAACAACAATTGCATTGAATACTTGGTGTTGCCAGTGTTTTCTTAGATCTATGAAAAATAGCATGCTTATAAAATCATGCAAAAATGTAGCATTTCATCGATGATTTTTAGTTAATCAAAGGGCCATCAGTCACATTTTACTGCATTGAAACTAATTTAAATGTATAGCTGATTTCAAACTTCTTATATATTCAATTGTAGCTGCAACTTAAAAAACAAACAACCTTAGTTTAGAGTTGAGGTTTGGCAGTTGTGTGTTTGGGAGGATTTTCTTGTACTTCTTGGAGGTATTGTGATGTGAGTGAATGGGTAGCCAGCCGCCCCAACAACACCTCTCTGCCTGACCTTTCCTCTATTATTTGAATAATCCAGAGCACCGAAATCCATCTGCCCCTTGTCTCCTCTCAGATTGGCTAATTCGCCACACAGGGGCAATGTGAATAGAAGAGGGAAACATAAGAGTCTGTAAGAGGCAGAGAGTAATAACTTCGCTGAATGTGGATCCCACACAAATAGCAGTTGGGAGCACGATTTTAAAGGAATCAAAATGAATGTACGGAGTTTTTTTTAAATAATTATGGAGGGAAAAAAATTGGATTCTTTATTTAATGGCACTATTTCATGTCGATCTTAAATTTCAGTGCAAAATTATGCTCTAATCGTCAGATCTAAATATTTTGTATGCTTTCATTATGGCAAAAATGTGTGTTATTCTTTTGAATTACATTTTCATATATTCATATTTTTCAGTGTTTCTGTGTTTTTAAATATTTTATATAGATACATTTGTTTTTTAAGACATACTTTAATCAAAGTAAAATAAAATGATTACAAAAAAACCCCCATAAAATATTTATTTCTGAAAGCAAAGGAAGAACTCTAAAGGCCCATGAAGGTAATTCTTCGCCTCACATCTCCTCCCTTTTCCTCCTCCTCTTTCTCTCTCCCTTTCTGTATCTCCTCTGGTTTCTTTCTAACACGATTACCGCCTTCAAACACTCTTTTATGCTTGCAGTGCGTTTCAAGCCTGTTTGCTCCCACAGTGGAAATGCTTTTTTTAAATAAATGAATTTCAAGGTGTTAACCTAAATATTAAAAGTAGCCATAGATTTCAAAGGGCCATGTCTTGATTAACTCACTTTTTTATTTTATTTCTTTTTCAGGATAGAGAAAATAATTTAGTTAAGGGGAATAGCTTGGGATAAGGAGTTGTCAGGGAGGTTTGAACCAGTAAGTCTATAGGGGGCAATTTGGTTTCTTTAACGACTACACCAATGTGAGATTCTGTGTCCACAGTGCAAAAAGTGTTGAATATTAAATACGTCTAATGAGGTATTTTTTTAATGTGCTTTCTATTCAGTCTTCTATTGTGTGATTATGTGAGAGAGGAATACTGGCTGAAAGGTTTGCATTCTCAACAAGTACTCGTGGAAATTGACTATATATTCATTTGATCACTGAACAACACGGACGAGTCTTTGGATTGAGGCCATCCCTCCCCTCTGTTCCCGCACATGAGCCTCTTCAGACCTCTCAGTTGTTGTCCAACCTCTTAATGCTTGATTAAAACTACATGCTCAAAACCACAGCAGTTGCAATCAACAGTCACTGTCGTCAGGCCCAACACGGTAATCGGACAGACCTTGGCATCCGCACATCCGCTAAAACATTGGCAATTACGAGCCACAAGGTCAAACCATATTGTTAGTGGTGTGAGCTGAAGTGTCTTGTTTTGAAAATGGTATAACAAGAAGTAGCTAAACCTTCAGCCGGCCCATTAGACCCCTCAGGCTAAATGTCAGAGCTCGGCCATTTTTTGTTTGATATTGTAAATTTGATTCACTTCACCCATCAATCCTTCAATCTTGCATGCAGACAATTAGGAGCCTGCTGATGTATTTGTTCTCCGTTATTGATATTGCCCTTTTGCAGATGTATAGCTATTGGCATGTATGCAGCTGATAAAATTAGATCAGACACTGTGGAGAACTGGCTTTTTACAGAAACCCCATGGTTTTTGTGTTAGTCATAGAGGGCAGTGAGGATGATTTATGTGAATAAAATATGCTGGGAAAATAGCACTGTTCTGTTTTTGAGAGTTAAATACAAAAATAGCTTGGCACAATGTCTATATTTTATGCAATCAGCCAAGAAAATCTTTAACAGTAGCTACATTTTAGGTAACATTAATTATCCTTTCCAATTAATGCTCCTAATTATCGCTGTTATGCTCTTCAAATATTCTGCAGTGGGGCCCACAGGGAATTTATCATTACAGTAAATGGCCATGAGTGGACCAATTATCAACACGTAGGCCAATTCTTTAACCTACGCTGATAAAAAAATCTCTCAGAGAATTTTGCAGCATGTTAAAAAAACAAGTCCGCCACAGTGAGACAAAGCCTATACCTTCCTGTTTGAATTAACATGCAGTGTGTGGGTGTGAATATTTCAAGAGGCTTTTCTATTCAACTGGTGGTGGATGTATGAAGGTCCAGTCTGGGCTGCCTGTGTCTCCCTCGGTCCTGGTGGCCATTAGCTGTGCGGCTTGGGCCAGGGCCTAATCCAGCCAAACTCAGGACCAGAGGAGCTAATTAAGCACAAGCTCTTAGTACCCCAGCCTCCTGTAGCTGCACAGTGCCAGCCGAACCCCATGCCAGCACTAAATGGGGTTGTAAATATCTATATTGGGGCATAGTGTGGCGACAGCGCTGGACAGAGGCTGGTAATAGGGGTTGACTTAGTCTGAATGCGTATTGAAGGCCAGAATGAGAGCTGGCTAATGAGTGGGGCCGGTCAGACAGTGGTGGGGGGTGGAAGGAAAGAGCGGGGGAAGAAGTGGAGGTAGGTAAGGAAGCATTGTTGCGTCCATTTTTTTTCATTGAAAAGCCGAGATAAGCCTTCAGCTAAAAGGTGATGCACTGCAGACTCTGAGTGTAAATCAAAAAAAGACTACATCAATCAGAAAAATAAGACAGAGTGTCATCCTTTACTGCTCTGACAGTGTACTCTCTCTCTCTCTCTCTCTCTCTCTCTCTCTCTCTCTCTCTGTTTGTGTGTGTCCTCCAGAGGGGCAGCCTGACCCAGATCCCGGTGGTGAAGGAGACCAGGGTGGAGTCGGGCCAGTTCCTGCTGCTCTCCGTCCTCTGCATGCTCTTCATCCTGGTGGCGCTGGCCGTGTCCACCACCTTCTTCTGCGTGCGCCAGCGCTCCCACCTCCGCATGAAGGAGAAGCTGGCCAGCCTGGGGACTGACACCAGTACTGATGCCACTGCAACCTATCAGGTTAGACCAACCCCCCCCTCGCTATGAGCCAATCTGGTTTGAGTACACTCAGCCTGCACTCCGTCATTGGAAGAACACACACTCTGTTCGAGTCGGGTAGATTTTCTGATTGGTTTGTTAGAGTGTTTGTTAATGTGTGTTTGAATGATTCTCTTCTACCTGCTTTTATGACGTTTGTTTGGCTGTTGTGCTGATAGTGATTTGCTTTTATGATTAAATTAAGTGTTTTTTTATTGTGAAGTGCAATACTTGTACATCACAACTCATTTTTTTATGTTTATTTACATTATTTTTATGCTCTTTATTCGTTTGATTTTTGACTTATTGCACCAATAGATAATCGCTCTATCCAGTTATTCAATGCTCAACCGTGCCTGAGAAGTGTGTGTGTGTGTGTGTGTGTGTGTGTGTGTGTGTGTGTGTGTGTGTGTGTGTGTGTGTGTGTGTGTGTGTGTGTGTGTGTGTGTGTGTGTCTGTGTGTGTGTGTGTGTGTGTAAGTGTGTGAGAGAGTGAGATTGAGAGAGAGACAGAGGAACGGCCGCCACCGTGACCTATTCCCTCTGTTCCTCCAGGGCCATGGACAGCCCGGGCTGTATTGATTTTTTCAGCGTTGGGGCTCAGCTGTGCTCAGCATGGCACTCAGAACATATTTATCTGCATGTCGCGTTAACATTTTCAATATTTAATCAGGTTTTCACAGGTCTGCTCTCTCCACCCAAAGCGGAAGATCTTATAGTGTTATAAAGATGGCCATAGATAAGCAAAAATATATATATATAAATGCATTTTTCAAACATTAAGAATATGTCATTTTTATAAATTAAAAATATATTCCTTTTTTTTAATCAAGTTTTGCTTTTGTGCAAATTTTAGGTTCTTTATGGCACCTTTTCTTTATCAATATATCTTTAAGGATGTACTAACTGCTCTGTCATGTGGCTGTGTTTTCAATGTTTGACAGATTGTGTTAGTCTGCTGTGGGAGAGAGATATTGTTAGATGACAGCAGATGCTAGAGACATTGTTTCCTCTTGGCCTGCTTTTGTTTCTATTAGTAGTAGTCTTAAAAGAGGGGGGTAACAGGGGAAGCCGTTCTTCCCACTACCAGAGCTCCTCTCTGGGCTCCATGTGTCTGTCCTCTGGCCCTCTCTGGTGCTAACTGCATCTCTCTGCTTGCTCCTGGGACGATTTCTTCGGCTCCGGTACAGCATGGCTCTTTGCAGAGATGTTGAGAAGTGGGATGAATTATGAGGTGGACCTGGATATTGCCCCGAGGCCAAGGCCCAGGGCACCACTTCATGGTTCCAATCATTAAAGTCTGACGGCAGCAAAGCTGATCCAACACCAGGGCTTAGAGGGGCCTGTGCTCCGGAGGGAAATATCACTATGATAGATCATGAGATAGCATGTGCTTTCACAAGGCATTTTCTCTGCTCTGCCCTGCCCTCGTGTTATTAATTGAGTATGCAAATTAATTCTGTTGAGATGACTGGCTTTGCCTCTGAAAACCAAACATAATGGGGTTTACAGATTATGAATTTAACATAGAAAACCAAGTGTGACCACACCTTATGGAGCGAATCAGGCAAAGTGTGCAACTTTTACTGTTTGTTTGTTTGTTTACACATTTATAAGATTGCACAAAAACTGCCAGTAAATCATTTTTTTCTTTCTTTTTCATTTTGTTTAAACTGGAGTATATAGTGCTTAGTCTTTGGAATTTCGATGCCCTGTCTCTGCACTGAGGCATGATGGCAGAAAAGCTGAGTCACTGGGAGAAGTTTAACATTTGTAGCAGTGGGCATTTTTAGCAAGTCTCTGAAACCATGGGATATAAATCACAATAGAAAATTATACTTTACAATTGTGACAATGCATTTTTTATCTCCTTTGGTTCTCCTGTGGTTAAATACATTCACCGTGGAACTCATATTTGATTGATGGATAGATTATCCTTTCTTTGCAAAACAAAGATATTAATTCTTCTTTTTAAAGACAGCTTTTGCTCCATAGGACTTGACTGTGCAGTATGGTGATTTTGTGCAGGATTTTACTTTAAAAGCTTGCTTTTTTTTAAACGAAAAGATCTATTCTTAAACAACTAAGAAAGACGCTGTGTGGCAGCCAGGTGGGACACACTGAATTTATTCTTTAAATCGCGTAGGGTTCCTCAACCATGTATTTTTTGACATAATTAGTATAAGCTCCATAATCCACGAGGATAAGCCATTAATCTAGGCAAGTGAGGACAGATCAAGTCAGCCGAGATACAGGATTTCACAATGTGCATTTATAGAACTCAACCCCTAGCAGCAAGGATAAGCACATAACCTACATAAAACTATTGTCATGTTCATGAATAGAAGATAAATACCTTGCAAGGAGTCTTGGAGAAAAACTGCATTTATTTTGAGATCAGCGTTTCACCATTATCTCCTCTAACTACTAGGAGCTGTGTCGCCAGCGTATGGCAATCCGCACGTCGGAGCGCGTCGAGCGGCCGGAGACCCTGCGCCACTCGAGGCTCAACAGTGTCTCGTCCCAGTTCAGCGATGGCCCTGCAGCCAGCCCGTCGACCCGCAGCAGCACTTCCTCATGGTGCGAAGAGCCGGTGCCTTCCAACATGGACATCTCCACTGGTCACATGATACTGGTGAGTAACTTTGGTTTTACTCAAGAGACCATGTGAGTAATGATTCATGTGGTGGGGAAAGTGGTGAGGGAAGAAGTTGGTTGAAGTGTGGGTTTTGTTGTCAGGCCCTCAGAGATTTTTTGTGGTTCTTGAGATCTGATTGTTACAGCTTAAACAACCACAACATCATGTGTCACTGACTGTGCACTTAACCTGCCAGAGCGGGTTTAGTGGAGCTTGGGATTCAAATGCTTCTGGTAGGAATACATTAGCTTTTGGCTTGTGTACAAGATAATCAACCTGGGGTTACCTGCACCCAAGAGGTACTCCTGCCATGGGTTACATGGATTGGGAGTTTACTAAATTAATTTGAAAAAATAAGGGAATTAGGTTTTTATTCAACTAAAAACATATATCCACATATTCGGTTAGCTGTAAAGTCATGTTGCAATTGAGAGTCCTTGAAAGCGAATTAGAAAGAAAAGCTGAAACAGTTTGGTAAAAGTAATGGATAAACGGTTTAAACACTAAGCTAAAAGCAATAGAAAAAGGGTGAATAGTCAGCTAGAAGAAATGGATATATGGTCGAAATTGCAAAAAGGAATAGATAAAAGTTAAAATACTTAGCTAAAATAATGGATAAATGGTTCAAACGTCTTCTGATACCCCAAGCAGTCTGGTACAAATTAAATAACCTCACTGACCTCACTGAACTAAACATTGACAGACAATTCTATGCAAAACTATTGTAAATTTAAACTATTTTACATGATTAATAGTATTAAACAACAACTCATTTTAAAATCAATTCAGTAAGTCGGGTTGTGTCAATGTTGGGGAACCTGAGATCGTCTGAGAGGATCTTTGGGGATGCATCACAGATCCACAGGATTTTCAGAAGTTTAATGTGAGTGTACATTAGAGTGTCTGCTTTTCAAACTTCTAGTGTCTATGAATATGCTAGAGCCTCTGCTGAAAACCAACAGCTTGATTTCTCTGTTTATCTGTTTGGATGTGTCTCTTTTTCATTCCTCTCTCACCTCATTCCCTTCAGAACCTTGTTATCTTTGGGGTTTTTCACCCATCACTCTTCCCGCTGTTTTCTCTCCCTTGCTTTATCTCGGCTTTGTTTGTCTTCATATTTTATCCCCTAACTTTTCCCTCCCTTAACTGTGTCATTTTCTCCCTTTATCATTTTCGCCCTGCGTCTCTCGTCATTTACGTCTTTTACCCCCTCCGTCTCTCTTACTGCTGCAGCAAAAAATAAGGCAGACATTGTTTTGCGTGATGAGAGCTGCACAAAACTGAAATATCATTATCCATTTGATTGTCATTTGGATGTTTTAGAAATTCTGTTCTTTTTGTTGCCAACGCTTCCACAAACACACAATGGATTGTTTTAATTTTGCACAACTTTCTCTTCATTCATTTGAGACAAGCTTGATAAAAGAGATGGATAGATGCCTTGCAGTGTTTCCATTAATGGAGGGAGCATTCATCACACTGCATGTCTGGCTTTTATATTGGGAGGCTATAATGAATGAGAGTGAATCTGAGTAATGCCTTGTATTGGTGGTAATAGATGGGTTTTGTTGCACTCGTCAAGGCTTGTTTGTGAAGCCCCTTTTGAAAACACTGACAATAGAAAAGCATTTAGCCCTGCAATAACAAAAGAGACACTGTGAATCATTTCTAGGAGCTGTTATTATTAGCCACAGATTCTTCAATGCAGGCATTGCAATGTAGAAAGTTAAACACTCAGGGACCTTTAATTCTCTTTCATGCCATGATTGACATGGTGATGTCCTATAGGGGGTTCTTCTTTAAAATTCCACCGCCATCTCACATGAAACCATGTGTGAGATTGCCTTGTTATCACTGATCTCAGACCTATATTTTCCCATCTCAGCTCTCCTCTCCTCTCATCTCCCCTCTCTCGCTCTTTGGAGCTCACACCGTGTGGAGAAGGATGATGAATAACCGGCTTTCCAAAGCACATATGCTGGGGGTCCTTATTGTGAGGCCCGATCAGATCACACACACACACACACACACACACACACAGAAACACACACACACACACACACACACACACACACACATACACAACCACTATGAACAAAGATGTTGCACCCAACCGTTCGACCCCCCTGAAGACTTGAAAAGTCTTGCATAACGACTTTCAACTTCAGAAGTGAAATTGGATGCCTCTGCTTGCTGAGTCACCTGACACACCTTTTGCTATCTAACATTTTCTATTTTCTCTCTGTCGAGACTTTTTCCAGCGGCAGTGTGGCGATCCATGAAAACGTTACCTACTTAATGATTAAAAAAATGATTACCAGGTGTAACATAGAGTTACTTACTGTATGTGGCTGTATTTCTGTGCTTATTGCTGCACTCCCTTCAGCACCATGGACAGCACATAGACAGAAAAGCTGTTTTTCCTCACAAGCACGTTTAACGAACTGTCCATCCAGCTCCCCTATACTGTCCAGAAACAGGGTCAAAATGTTGTTACTGTTCCCTTGACTTAATCAACTCTCCACTGAAAAAAAAAAATCTATAATTATGTTGCTTGAGGCTCTTTTTCATTATGTTGAGTAGTTATTGTTCTTATTTTTTTAAATGATGAATTATGTGCTCGGAAGTAAAACAGACTAAGGCAAAGGAAAACAGTCGCTGACCCATGCAACATGTTCTGCCCTCAGTGGCTTTTCCTTATCATTTTAGATTTAGTTTATGAGCAAAATAACAAATTACGTTTCCAATTCCATGTCAAAACAATGCGTTCTTTCCATTTAGCTATTATTATCAAGCACACAAAGACGTACATATTAACACCTTTTTTTTCTCCACCCCTTGCCGCTGTTTATCATATCATAAAGCTCCCTGTACAAACTGTTACCAGTGTTGTTGGTTTTAATTTGACAATGTGTTACCTGTTGTGTCTGGCTCTCCTGGTTGTCCCTTCATCCTGATTTCACCCAGCACCCTCTGCTGCCGAGGAGACTGCTTAGGAGGGATTAGACATTGTTTCCCTGACACCCAGGCCTCCCATCCCAACCTTCTGATTGGCAGACATAATCCCCCCATTCACTAAACCTTCGTTACCCTGTCTCTGGAATACGCCATGGTCCACTGCCTCCCCCTAGGAACGGGAGGGCTTGATAAGGGCCTGCTGGCTGCATTGCATTAAGCTGCGAAAATATGAATTTGGAATGCAATCGATTCAGGGCATCGTTTGAATAGAATGGGAGGCAATTCAGAGTGGATTTATCAAGTACATGGAGATGTAATATTGGTAGGGGAGGTGGGATGCTGTCAGGCTGGCAAGCAGAGAGTACTTGTACAGGGTGACAAGAGCATAGTGGTGACAGGCTCTGTCAAGTGGCCATAATGGCATGCTGTCATTTTCCTGGGAAGACAGCACTGTCTGTTTGCGTAGGCGATGCACGACAACACACATGCAAATATATATGTGTGTTGGCTGCTATTAGAGTTGACATTAACTAGTTGTTTTTTTTCATAATTGGCTTTTTTTGCATGCATACAATTAAAGATTCAGGAATGTTTCATAGTAGAACAACAGAAAGCTACCATACTATTTCAGAAATGTCACTTTATGTCATTAATGGGTTCAGACAGAACCCATTGTGCTGTTGTGTTCTCTCATTATGCAGCTGCATTAATCACAAGAGTTGCTTTTACTCTTCTCAACGCGGCCTTTAAGACCTGAGCGGCACCTTTTGGTACCGTATCGTACAATTAGCTTTGATTTCCATTGTCTGTAGGATTTGTAATGTTCTTATAAGTCACCTAATATCCATTTGCGTGCATGCAGGAGATGTCTGAATTCATGAGCCATCAAAGGGTAATTGCCTTTTATGTTTTGGACAAGCTTATTTGTGATTATCATCTATGTAGGAATTGCATTTATTCTGCAAAGAGCTGGATTACCCTTTTGACGGACAGGAGTGAATAAGTTGGACGTAACAATGGAGTGTTACCTCTCTGCTCAGCCTACCTATACTGCATTTAATATGGGATAAAACCCCAGCACATCTGGGTATCACTTTCATTGTATTAGCCAGCTGATCCCTGACATCAGTTTATGAGCCTGTAATCTTCTGCCATACACAATAGCGGACTAAAGCAGTTAACCCCATCGGGAGGGGAGCTATGATACAGGAGAGGAAGCGAAACACGGCACTAGGCTACAAAAGATCGTCTTGCCAGCTACAGCCTCTAAGCTCCCTACTTGCCCTGGTTTGGGAGAATACACACACACACACACACACACACACACACACACACACACACACACACACACACACACACACACACACACACACACACACACACACACACACACACGCACACTCACTTCTACCCTTCCCCCTTCTCTTTTTCCATCTTTGTCTCTCTAGCGAATTCAATTTTGTCTTCTCCAAGCGAAGGCTTAAATGCAGACAATCTTATCAGTGGCTGTGCAAGCAGTAAGAGACGTGATTGAAACACCCCTGAAGTATTTCCAATGCAGTCGAACCTTTCAGGAGTGTTAATTGTGCGTGATTTTTTTCCCTCTCTCTCAGTCAAACACACATGCACAGCGACATAAACACTGACACACCTTCCCCAACTAGATCTTCTGCAGCCTCCTCCTCACCCAGTTGTTATGCTTTACAGCCGCACTGAACAATAATGCTCCGTGACACCTGATCATAGCTTTAATAGAGGGATGCTGTTGTCAGGGCTTTAGTGTTTTTGCTCCAGTTTATATATTGGATAGCTCATAGGGAAATAAAATACAGTGAACAAATGATCTCAAACCAGCTATAATGCTGAAGATGAATTGTGTCTCATTTAATCAAACCAAATGTGCGCCACATTTTGACGTAATTCAGTTTTGTTTTGCATGGCTCCAAATGGTTATTTGAAATGGTGGCTGAGATGCTGTGTCTGTTTTCCTCCAGTCATACATGGAGGACCACTTGAAGAACAAGAACCGTCTGGAGCGTGAGTGGGAGGCCCTGTGCTCCTACCAGGCAGAGCCCAGCGCCTGCAGCGTGGGGCAGAGCGAGCAGAACTCCAAGAAGAACCGCTCAGACACCGTCGTCGTATGTGAGTCCATTCAGTGTTTGGGGATTTTTTTTTGCTGACTGAGATTTCAACTAATCAGCCGATTTTAGTCTAGTATACATCCACACAGACACAAAATCCACATACTATGCAGCCAAAACACACTACATATACTCAACTTTACGTCACACTTAGTATATGTAGTATGTGAGCATTTTATTTCAAACAGACTCTTTATCTTTATATCAGTCAAGACCTTTTACCCTTGAATTTTCCTCAATCAGCCTTTAACTATGAGTAATGGAGATCTAGAAGAAGATATAGTTTTCTGCCCAAAATCTAATTTGCTTGAAGTGGGCGTGGCACATTTGAACCACAGTAATGACACATATTTCCATGTGCCAATCAGGATTTAGCAATGGAATCTGATGACAGTTGGGGAGCTGCTTGGTAACCGTCAAGAGATTTTGAGTGTTTTATATCATAAATCATACCTGAAAGATGTCTGTCAAACTTTAATTTCTGCCTTTTTTTAGTCATAAATTAAAGAAAAATCATTTGAGTCCAAGTTTTCAGGCAGCCTTAAGAAGACTATTTAAAATGACTGGAAAAAGATAATCTGAATCTTTAAACAGTTTCACTTGTTTAAGAAAAAGAGGATTTTAAGGCTCACAGCTTACAGACTACTTAACATACGATATTTTATCATTATTTCATTCAAAACATTCCTTATTGAAGGTGAATAAAACCAGGCCTTCAGAACAGTGTGTCTCTCTGTATGATGAAAGTCTGGTGAAACTGCAGAACCTGCTGCCTTTTTACTTGCATTTTCCTCTGTTACTGCTCAAAATGATGGTGTTATTGTGTGGTGAGGAAACACAGTAGAAAAGCATGTTGATGAATTATGCATCTTCTTTACAGATGATCATTCCAGAATCACCTTGAAAGCGGAGAATAACCACAGCAACTCAGATTACATCAATGCCAGTCCAATAGTGAGTATTGTTTATTCATTATAGCTCTCCGTTGTGAAAGCCTTTTTTTTTGTTCCAGAAGCACCTGTTCTGGTTGGAGATTCAAAGATTTCAAAGGACTTGTCATCGATCCAAGTGCATTGATCTTTTTTTAAACTTTGTTCTCGATACATGAAGCCTCAGTGGATTCCTGTGTCTTGTTTAATCACACTATAAATAATTATACATTATTTGTAACTAAACAAATGTACAAATCCAGAAAGACCTCAGTGTTGGTGATGGCTAAGATTTAAAAAGAATTCCACCAAAAACATTGCCAGTCATGATTTCCCCTGAGGCTGCTGAAAAGGGATTCCATCAAAGGGAACAGAAAACTATGCATTTCAAATACAGTGCCAAAATGTCTGAGGAGATAGATGAGGCGGATCACACAGCTGCACTAAAAGCCTTTTGGTCCTCAGAAACAAACATTTATTTCTACATTTTCTCTTATTATATATTAGAATAAAGTTAATCAATCAGGGGAAGAAGTTGGTAAAAAAAAAAAAAAAGATTGGTGGATTACAAAAAACGCAATTAAGAAAAGTTTTCCCGGACTGTTTTGGTGCAGTTGGAAAAAAAAAAAGCATCTAGAAAGACAAACGGATGTTGAAGATGGGTGAAGTAATGGCGGATGCAGTGGTGTGTGAATGAAAGGACAGTAATTACACCACAAAAGGGACCCCTGGCTGAGCCCAGCAAAACTGTGATAATTATGTCTGTCAATGCGGCTTCTTCCTCCTCATTAGCTGCAGGGGCAGTGGCCTACGAGTAAATAATCTGTCGCTTCTTTCTGGGAATCAGGGGTCAGAGAGGCAAATGTAAAGGAGCGATCCGAGGCTCCATGCAAAGCAGAGTGTGACACACACACACAGGGGAAAGCTCGGATAATGGTTAATGCTTGACCACAAATGATGCAAGTGCTGCCAGATGTATAGCATCATTAGTCGGGGGAGTGATTCAAAGGAATGTGTAGCGGCACAAAATGTGGTCAAAGACTGGTCGGCTTTGTCTTGTCTGGCTTTTTTAGAAAGTCAAACGCAGTGTGGCTTTTCCATTTCCCACCTGTTCTCAATGCTTTTGTTCTCAAACTTTTCCCGGATGAGCTCAATCCAGCTCTCTATCTTACATAAAAACAGGATCAAAGCGCTACAGCAAGGCGTCGGAAGTTGGGACTCGTCTTCGGGAACAGATATTTGTGCGAGCTATTTCAGTACAGGCTATTTTACTTCAAACCAAAGAGCACTTCTTTGCCTTTTTGTTGTAGTCTATCTTTCTTTCCACAATGGAAAGGGGGAGGACAGCTGAAACGCAGGACTACTCTTTCATGTTTGCGCTTTAGTATTCATGCAGGGATGTCAACACACAGCTACAGCATGTCTGTGTCCTTGAGATTGGCTAACGGAGTGGTAGCGCTAGCATTCGGCACCACCTGTCATTTTAGTGGAGTATTTCTAGTTCTTTTTTTAACAAAACCATGAAAGAATTTTACTTCAAGTTTATGCCTAATTGAGGTAGAATGAACATAATGTTTCCTGCATTCATGTGTCCTTTAGTAAAATTGAAAGGCCGTCAAATTTTCACATTTCAGCCAACCCTTATGTAGGTGTATTGAAGGAATATTTTAAGTCACTCATGATTAACTTCTGCCCCGCCAATGATTATTTAGTCACAACTACAATACCTACAATGAATACTGACATCCTGCCTGACATCTCATAGGCACCAGATTAACCATATGTCTATAAATCATTAAAAATAACATAGATGATCAAGTCTGTACCTGGGGAATCTGCATTAGTTCAGTGTGTCACTGGTAAATGTTAAAAAATAAAACATTTACAGTACTAAAGAGGATATTCAACCACGAATTAAAACAAACTCTTTAAGAACACCCACAATAATATATTTCTTCCGAGCCCTACTTGCAATTAAATCACAGCTTGGAAGTAAATCAAAAAGAGAAAACATTTTGACATTTCAATCCACCGTAATGAAACAAAATTACAAACAGACATGATTACAGAACAGGGAAGTAATAGATTTCATTTTAAAATGTGGACCAAGGTTGTATGTTTGGTTTTATAAGCCAATCAGAGCCTTGAGAATTGATTCTGTTGTTGAAGTTATCAAACAAGAGGAGAGAAAATCATTGTGGTAATTTTAAAGCCGTGAAGAAATGCTCCATAATTATTTGCCTTTTAAGGGAGAATGTCGAGGTCTATGATCAACACAAAGAAATTAAATGAAAAGCTAGATGTTTAAGCTCATGTTCATTATCCCTGACAAATTGTTCAGAAAGAGTGTCTTACTCACTGCATTTTACTTATTTAAGACTATTGTTGGTAGGTTCTACCATAAATAATATTAAATGTATCCCTATACTTACAAAAATGCTGCACTGTTCTGGTGTGTGGTCTATCATTATAATGCCAGCTATACATCAACAATGCATTGATATGCACCAACTCGTTTCTTTTCCTGCGAAATATGTCAACATCTTTCCACTGATGCATCTTGCACTCGAGGGTGTGCATAAAAACATCATCGATTTTAGGGGGCAAACCCAGCCAACACCTCCTCAATCAAGTCTCAATCACATCCCTCAAATCAAGTCCCCCATGTCATTATGTCCCACCTGAACACCCCCTCACATCAACAGCCTGCAGGCTTTAAAAACCCCACCACTATATCATGTTTCATGCAGAAGCACGTCAAAGCATGACAGAAATTGAGATCTGAAAGCCATTTCAGGAGGTCATTGGTATGAGGACCTTGTTGAGAAGGCGGTACATGACTTAACTACAGCAGAAGTCAAAGCATCCCTGAATGATGAGATAATATAGCTATTGAAGGTAATAAAAATGAAAGGGTTTGTTTTGAATATTCAAAGGGTTGGAAGGGTTGGAAACATTAATTAGATTAAAAAGGCCAAGGTCTTTATGCAAACATTACGCTCAAAGAGAATGATCTTTGAAGAAAAAAAAGCTAAAAAAACAAGGTTAATTGACTTGCATAAAAACCACAACTTTCCATGTGTTTAAAGCTTATCCAGCGTAGGACTGTAATATTCACCAAAAACAGTGTGCAGTTCTCTTTATATTCCAGTTTAGTCCAATCAGACCCATTTAGAAAAGTCAGATCTTGAGAGCATAAGTGAAGTGACAGGTAGGAAAGAAACAAGAATGATGTTGTTCAGAGAGACGAGAAATAAGTCCGCAGAAGCAAATGTTTTCTGCTCTCAAGCCTCCATCCAGATGGAGGCTTTGATGGAAGTCTTTTACCCAGACTGTACATTTTCATCCGCCAGTCCCCGCCCAAACACTGTCTCACACTCTGCTCCCTCTCTCCCAGATGGACCATGACCCTCGTAACCCGACTTACATCTCCTCCCAGGGCCCACTTCTTTCCACCGTGGCGGACTTCTGGCAGGTAATCATCTCCATTCACAGTTTTTTTTTCTTCATCTTTTACAGTTATTTTTATGTTAAGGTTTTGAGAGAAACACAACAGAGATGGTTTTGTGTGATTTACCAATTCCTGTGTGACTCTGATGTCTTCTTCTTGGTCCAAGAGTGTCTAGAATACTATTTATTTGCTGTTGAAGCATTGGTGTGATTTCTCAAAGTGGGATCAATGAAATAGAATGTAGCCCCAGTTTATCTCTGTCATGTGCTACCATTATATTCAAGTCTCAGCTGAGCATTAAATTGTACAAACAATGTCTTACTCAGAAAAACCCAGAAGGTCGTTTAACAACACGTATCGCTGTTCTGAGGGTATTTCTAGAATCCTCAAAAACTACTCTAACCATCTGAATAAAAGGAATATTCCTTCTGTCAAGTTGCTTCCTTCTTTTCCAAATACGACGTAACCAGAAACGGCAAATATTTCACAAGCAAAACCCTCAAAGTCAGATTGCTCCAATATGTGTAAAATGGCACTCCTTCTTCTCTGAGTCATAACTCAGTAAAGTCTGAACACGCAGACATGATACACATATTTTTTGATTCAGTGTGGCTCACACTATCCAAGGATGTTGCTTGATCTTTTTGGAAATGTATAAAAAAAGACACACCTCATAACTCCAGATCTTGCCAAAGAATTGTCAGGTTTCTGAGTTTCTTCAAACCGATAGTTTAACAGGTCTGTTTGCCATGATGTAAAAAAAAATACAGGTCTTGAGTTGTAGCCCAAACATAACTCACTAAATCCATGGCAACATCATACCTCCTATTTCTAGCCCCCAAAGCGTTATGTGAAGGAATAATTGTATATTTTCTAGGAAAATAGTATGCTCGGCTCTGTCACTCAAATTAATGGTAATTCATGATAGACACAAACTGGGGTTAGACGTAATGGTGCCTCTACTATTCTTACTCATCAATAAAACAGTGCACTAGCCGAATATGAACTAGAAACCTACAGCTTTTCGGTTGTAAATCGTAGTCCAGTTACACACACCCCCAGGAAGTGTAATATTATTTGTCATAATGCTGATGTTTGCCCATATTAGCATTCTTCTCCCTGTTATTTGCATTCCTTGCCTTGTCCATAAATGTCAGACGAGCCGGCCATTAATCACTGGATATAGGCTATTGTAAAACATGTCGTCTTGTGTGGAGGAATGCCTTAAACGATGCATGGTTGCCAAATGGCATTCTTATGTGTTAATAGGACAGCACTGTCATAATTAGTGGGCCCATCACCTCCATATGGTGAAGTAACTCCGCTAGACCGTGACCAGGATGTAGAAGTGTGGAGCATAAATCCTTCCAGACCAGCTGGCCCTTCACTCTGCACTCTGCATCTTGTACTCCTCATTCCGGATCATCATGATAGTGCTGACTTTAAGTAAGGACAGAGGTTGACACAGGTTTGTGACTAGGGACAGGTGCTAACACCAAATTTAGTCTGGTCTGGTTTGGTTTTGCTTTGATTTTTCATCTAAATTGCTTTTTAAACCCAAAAAAACAAACCTGCACACACATTCTGTCCCCACATGGTGTTCTTATTAACTAAAGAAAAGAAAGATTCAGCACCTATTATCTAAAAAATGTAACTTAATTGACTCAAAAAAGAGCCCTGCATTTCATTTTTTTTCATTTGAAAGCGCCTCAAAAGAAACACTTGATGATTATCTCTTAGTCAATTTGGTTATTTGTTTGTCTGCCAATTTTTTTCTTTGCCAGGTGAATAAATGCATATCCATTATCTAATGAAATGGGCTATTTAGCCATGTACTCAACTCTAAATCTTCCCCAATTAAACAGAAAATGATGGGAAAATTAGAAACAGATTGACTGACACAATGAACATAAGTTCTGTGTCTGTGAATAAGTAGTAGCCATTCTTTATTCAATATGGTAAACCTTGGGTTGTGGCAGGAGGAAAAAAAAACCCCACTCTTTCCCCCATTAAAAGTAAACAAACAGGGGAAACACTGGCACTCTCATGCAAATGGACCATGCAGGAGGCAAATCTTTTTGCTCTGTCCTATCTAATCCACACCAGCCCCAGGCAGCGCTCTGAAAGGCGGCTCTGCTCTAATCCTCCACTCCTCATTCCTCCATCCCTTCAGCCTTCACTCCTCCATCCACCTCCCCTCCCTCCCTCCCTCCTATTACCTTAGCTCTGCTGGGCCTTGCTCTCCTGCTCACTTCTCCTCTGAATTCAATGCAAGAAAACAAAGCCGTTCACAGAGCTGCAACTTCGGTCATTTTCAGGCTTTTATTTGTAGTCTGCCTCCTTCCATACAAATGATTTATAGTAGATTTATGTTTGTGGAGCCTTGTAATTGTTCAAAACGATACTAGCTGAAGAAAATACACCTTTTCCTTGCTACCTACAAATATTTGGCAAATCTTACAAGACTAAATGGTTAATATTCACCCACATTCTCACCTTGCCTAATCTCATCACATCCTGGCACAGTTGGCACAGTTGGCGCGTAATGTGTCCACTGGGTTGGATCACAGAAGCTTGTGATTAGTGTATTGTCAAGGCCATTGTGTTTTTTATAGCAATCATAAAAGCCGCGTTTCCTCCTCATTTTCCTAATGGCTGCTGTGGGGCCTGTATTTTTTCCCAAGGACACATTAGATCGTGATAAGATGAAATGGAGCAGCAGCTCAGTAGATGTTGTGATCTCACTCAGACGACTGAGAGAGGGCAACAATTGACTGTGCTGACTCCTGCTGCTCGACCCAACATTTATCATTTGTCGCACGCAGAGAGGTGACATTTATTCATACTTCCTGGACCAAGATTAAGAAATCAATTTCACTCTAGTACAACGGTGCTATGTAATGTTAATGTACAATATGCCGCTCCTAGTGGCACTGTTCAGCTCCATAATATCACTGCTGTGATGTCATACAGATGAGCATGAAAGGCTTGTTGTGTCTGAGGGACGTCTCACGTAGTTTTCTTCTGGTGTGTAGATGGTGTGGGAGAGCGGCTGCGTCGTCGTCGTCATGTTGACCCCGCTTTCGGAAAATGGAGTGAAGCAGTGTCATCCCTACTGGCCTGACGAAGGATCGGACGTCTACCACATCTACGAGGTATGTCTGTGAGGGATTAGGCAGAAGTTACAAAGCTTTGATGCTGTAAAATCAATCCTCAGGTTACTGTACACTGTAGCATCAAGACATTCATAATGACCAAATTATTCTTACATTCTTTTTTTATCAGACTTAATTACATCTAACTTCACCACACAAACTGTTTATATATTTAATTACTGTGTGGCATTTTTTAAACCCTTTATAACAAATTAATTTATTTTAATGGCAGCTGAAAATCATGGTCTTTACCATCCCAAAGCTTGCATGCTATCTAAAAATGATGTGAGACAAAATGTCCACTTTTGTCCTCTCCTCATATACTAGAATATATGGTTAGCGAGGGAAACCCAAACTATTTGCATGGTTAAATACATTAAGGAGAAAGTCATAAAATGTGTTTTTTATAATTTGGGTGAACCAACCCTTTAAGGTCTTTGGGCTATAAATGCACTCCTTGTTGAGATTGCTGGTTTGAAGCTGTAATTAATTAACTGAATGCGGCCTATTTCTCAATCTAGGTCAACTTGGTTTCGGAGCACATCTGGTGTGAGGACTTCCTGGTGCGGAGCTTCTACCTGAAGAACCTGCAGACAAATGAGACCCGCACCGTGACGCAGTTCCACTACCTGTCCTGGATGGACCGCGGGATCCCCAACTCGGCCAGGACTCTTCTAGACTTCCGCAGGTAGAGTGCAGATCCTGCTGGTTGGGGGCTCAGACAGATTTCAGACAGATTTCCACCTTTACAACTGGCCTTTATCCTGAGCTTGTTCTTAATCATCTTCCCTTGTGTTCTGTATTCTGTCAGCGCCTCTCTGGTCCGTCTCCCTTTTGCCCCTCTGCCTTTCGGTGTCCTAGAGAATGGTTGTTCTAATAAGGACTGTGTTTCTGTACTATCCCTTTCATCCTGGGCCTATTTCCCTCACCTCCCTCCAGCACATGTGATGCAGCAAATTAACAGCCTAGCACTGCCTGGCTTGGCTTGGGAAGAAAAGAAAAGAATCAGGAAAAAAAAACACCTAATTCAAACACCCAATTAAATGAGAGCTGTCTCACTAAAAACATGGGAGAGGGGGAAAGCTAGTGACTGAATAACCTCACTCTGTTCTCCATATAATGTGTTCTGGCAGAAGAGCAGCAATAGCTCCTCTGGGAGAACCCACAGGGAGAGGAAAAGCCCTCCAAATGAGAAAAGATGCATCTGATTTGTGGATGGAAGTCTGTCCCTCTGGTTTGTAATGCAGATGAGAGCGGGAAAAAAGGAGGATGTGCAGTGTTATCTTGTCATCCTTTCCTGACAGTCACTGCCGATTTTCTTTCTTCCAAATTAAATTGGGTGTGGCTTGCCAGTCAGTTATATTTATTTAAGATATTGGTGTGCAGATTCGAGCTGTGTTTGATTACACATATACGTTTTCTTTTGCTGTTGAGGTCTCCTTAACGACTAGATTGCCTTAATGTAACTCCATTAATCCTGCTGTAGGTTATTAGGAACCTAAAGCTCTCTGTGATTCAGAGGTCTCAGATCCACACGACCAAGCGGTACACGAACGGTTTTCACGGTTTCGGCCAACAATTTTGCGGTTGCCAGTGTCATTTTTGTGATGTTGCAGCTAGTAATATGAGCCCAGTTGCATAGTCACAAAAGTGATCATTGGAAACTGTGTCTCCTCAGCCAGGCCTGTGCACAAACTGTCTTTCTCTCACTCCTGACTCGCTGTCTCCCCCTCGCCTCCTCTCACTGCTCCTTCCTCTGGCTTGCATGGGAACTCCAACCATCTCTGTTTGCTCTTTAACAAAGGACATATTCTGATTTTATTGATATGTATATATATACTTAAAATGTATAAGATATACATATGATTTTCTAACAGAAAAGAATGAGAAATACACAAAAAAGAAAACCTTCCTCCTAGAGAAAAATCTTGTTGATTTCTTAAAATATAACTAGTTTTATCTCATTTTAATATTTAGCTATGTTAACGCATGTATTTCAGTGGAAAAGCCAAGCTTTTAGTCACTTTTGATTTCAATCATGGCAAAAACAAATCTAAAATGTCATAATGACAGCAAATAGAGAACACACGTGCTTTGAAATGCAAGTACACATGGAAAATGCAGTTCACAGTGGTAGTTCTTAAGGTCGTAATACATTACATTACATTACATTACAGTCATTTAGCAGACGCTTTTATCCAAAGCGACTTACAGGAAGTGTATTCAACATAGGTATTCAGAGAATACAGAGAAAACTCCACTAATACCAAATACACAATACAAAAACTGATGTTAAATCATATATATATATTAATATTTAGCTTTTTATTCCTGTAAGTAGTATTGGTAGTACTATAGTAGAAGATGTAACCGCAAGTTGTCACATTTATTTATATTATAGTACCTTAATGTGTTGCTTAATGTTGTTTTTATTGTCTTATTTACATGTTTCTAATGATATTAAATATTAAGAATGGGTGATTTTGAAAAGAGACATCAAATAGACTAGAGGTACTATGAGACATTCAAACATTTATTTGTCACTTTGTCGCTGAAAGGTGAAAAAACGAGGGAAATTCAAAGACGCGGCAGCTCTCGGTGAAGTCAGTTTCCATGGCAACAGCGGGGTGTGAAAAGGCTTGTTGGCCTTCACCGTGCCTGTGGTGGTGTATAACATTCATAATTGGCTGGGGTTAATGCGTCGGCGGTCGGCAATCACAACATCACACCACCACATCCATCACCCACATGTCACAATAATGCTGTTCGAAATGATGCTCAATTTATCTACGTGGTGCGACACTGATTTATTTCTCCATCCTCAAATTAAGGTGATTGATTGACAGGAGGGGGTGCATCTCTCAGGCTTAGCTCTTTTGATTGTTGCTGTCATTAATTCCACCCAGACCACAGAAGCACAGTCATGAGTCACACTCGCTTTAATTGTCTGTGTTATTATCCAGCAAAAATAATTAACCTTGTTTACAGAGCATTGTTCATTTAAGACAACTTGCTGCCAAACTTGCAAATAACATCCAATGTTCTGTTTTTTTTTTTATTCCAGAAAGGTTAACAAGTGCTACCGGGGTCGATCTTGCCCGATAATTGTTCACTGCAGGCAAGTATAACTATTTGAACCTTGTGACAGTGGCTGAGCCTGCTGAATTGGGGTGGCGATTGTGTGTTGGAGTTGAGAGACTGTTTATTTTAAACCCGCTCAGTCCATTTACTCTATCTGGGTCCAGTGGAGCTGCTGTTTATTCAAATGGCGTCCAGTGTCTTTATAGAAATAGTGTGGCGCAAAAGAAACCCAGCCAGAGACACTTCCATTTCCCATATGGTTGAGTTAGTTAACTGGCCTTGATTGGTTTGTGTTAAACACCAGGTATCTGTCTGACCACTTTTAATAGTCACATCCTGTTAAGTCATGCGTTGGGGGAGGGGGGGGGCGGCGGCCCGCTCTCCCTCTGAGGGAGCTGTGAGGACTGAGTGTCTAGCAGTGGATTAATGAAGCAGTGGTGCTCAGGCCGCTCTCCTGTTTTATTGGCCTTGCCTTTATTAGAGAGATGTGCACGCCTTGTTTGCAATTAACATGCAGAGCCGTTGAATGGCCGGCGGGCACAAAGGGAGGCTTTTCATAAGACTATCTCTGGAGTAATGGAAAAGCAAGGCTCTCCAAAAGCTGTTCTCGAACCGCCCCTGGCCTCTCAACCTCTCCTCTGCTCCTGAGGTGCATTCATTTAAAAGCCTTTGTCCCCAGTGCGCCTCAGAAACCATTCCCCTCTCCCCAATAGCCGGGCAAGTCTCAAGACCACACATGCACTCGTGTGCAAAGGTTTAACATAATCACATATATTGGAACATCAAATATTCAGATCTGCTCAGGTATTTTCACAAGAATATTTAGGATAGTTATTGATTTTTGCTATTTTAATATTCCCTTTTATCCAAAATATCAGGTTTTAAGCAGATGGAGCTGTGTGTATCTGTGTGCATAGACTAATTTGTGTTTAAATATACTCCACAGTCTCTCAGCAGATGCAGATGTAAATGAGCAATTTGTTTCCTTATAAGAAAAACACTCTGAGATTAAAGCTTCACTCTGCCACCTTAATGATCTCCATCTCTCTCTCTCTCTCTCTCTCTCTCTGACTCTCTGCAGCGATGGAGCTGGCAGGAGTGGGACTTACATTCTGATTGACATGGTCCTCAATAGGATGGCTAAAGGTAACGATCAATGGCTTCCTTTTCACTCTTTCTGCTCGCGTTGAAGTGTTGCCCTGGCAACGGCAAAAGCCTCTCATTTTCCACAGAGGGTCTTGGGGATGCATTAGAGGGTGACTTTCTTGAGGCCTGGAGAGGCGGTGAAGACAGAGGCAGACATGGAGGGAGCTGGAGGGAGTGGGGAGAGTGGAACAAAGGGAAAAAGGAAAAAGAAAGGGAAACCTTTAAACCACATTAGTAATTATCTATTTAAGCTACCGTCACGCCATATTGACCTGCATCGCATGTGCAATATGAATTTAGATAGCGCATGCATGGAAATTAAATGTTTAAGGGGAATTTGTAAACATTGCTCCAATGGTTTGAATCAGTATTTAATATTTAATGGGAACAATGGGTTTATTTTGTTATTATTTGTAATCCATATATTTTGCACCCAACTCTAACCTTTTACAGTATGTATTCTTTTTCTATTTAAAAAAATATATAAACTTAACTGCTTGAGATCTCCAGGATCGAAAAAAACGCGGAAAAAAACAGATGCTTTTTTATTTATTGCAATTTTGAGCTGAAAATGGCCCCTTGTTAGCATTGTTATATCAAAAAACACAGTCAAGGAAGATAGTCTGGAATTGGTCACAAATCACAGTAACTTGGCGCCATTATGGGCCTCTACAGCAGAAATCATTATCCACAGGTCTAAATAAATAACAACTAGGCAAGAACAGCTACCTGAAAGGGATCTTTGTGGTGTTGGTGCATCATTACATGTCAAACAGGAATGGTTTGATTTGTTTCTAGATTTTAGGTTCCTGTGCTCTTTGAAAATTCCTGTTTTTAGCTGAATCTCTACTCCAACAAAACAGGAGATGTAGCTAAATAAGAATACACTCAGTTTGTTTGAATACACATTTGGTTGTGGGCATCTATTGTTGCACAGGAGCTGGGTTCTTCCAAAGGCTGCCTTACCTCATCTTAAAGCCCTCCATAGCTTAGCCCGCCCTCTGACCTTTACCCTTTGACCTTTGCCCTTTACCCCCACCCTGTGCATGCCCTCCTCCTGCCATCCCAGACCGTCAGAGAAGGTTAGGAAGAGCTGCCTCTAACGCTGACATTCCCTTCACTTTCTGGAAAACAGTAATAAGACTGACCCGTCCTCATGGAGTTCATCCGGTTCAGCGACGAAATGCGCCGTTGTCCGCGGTGATCAAAGATGCCACCGGGTCTCTTTTTAACCTTTTGTTTCCTGCTCCAGGATCGAATATATATAAAATGAGCATAATCTTGCTTTTTTCCTTTGGTCGAAGAGCCTCTCTTCAGCTTAACTTTGGAATCCAGCCCTTCTGAGACATGAAAATCTTGTTGGAGCACTGAAGTACTTTGAGCACTAAGTCCAGCTGCATTAAATCCCTCTTTTCTACTCTCTCTCACTCACCCACACTCACCCAGGATACATTTTCACTCGCGCTCTATCTCCTTTTACTTCCTTTCACTGCCTTACTTTCAAAAACATCTTGAGAGTTCAGCGGCTCTCTGCTTTTGTCTCCCTCCTTCCATTTCGTTTTTCTCAAATGAGCTCTGGCGTGTTGCTTGAAATCCATAAATCTGAAAGTAGAATAAGATTTCCTGATTAACGTCACACACTTTCAAAAGCCAAAACCGACTTAACTCGACAGCAGCTGATCACTGTTGAAGGCGAGCAACTGTTGCATAGGTTAATCATCAGTATGGCTGCTGCAAAGGCAATAAATCATTTTAATTAGAGTTTGTTGATTTCCATATTCACACATACTGTACATGCACACACACACTTAGATATTGTTGTTTCAAAAAAAGCTCTTAGCAGACTTTATAGTTGCACATAATCAAAAAAATTTGAACAAGATTCTCACAGAGAAGCCGGCGCTTAACGTTCTTGAATGCATTTTTTGCGCATTTCCCAGACCCCCAAAATATCCTCTTGCATATTTTATCGAGAAACAGTGTGTGGCTCTCGTCCAAGTCTTTCGAGGGATGAATGTAATAATTTTCAATCGCTGCGCTGTTCCAAAGGGAGCCCAGTATAAAGAGAGATTGACAGATGTGAGCTGGATTACTCAGCTGCTTTGAACTCAGTCCAATTTTCGGTCTGTTGCAGGTGCTAAAGAGATTGATATTGCCGCTACCCTGGAGCACTTGAGAGACCAGAGAGCCGGCATGGTCCAGACAAAGGTAAGGTCCCCGGCTTTGAGTTAGAGAGGTGGGGGAGAGGAGGGGGGGGGGAGGGGAGGGAAGAGGGGAGCAGGGAGGGAGGAGGGGTCGCAGTCATTCAAACAGTCGTTTTTTTTCCTACTTCATGTGCACATGGATCAGGGGAAATGATGAGGTAATTGATAACTGCTGCAGGATTAGACAAACATTGTCTTGGAAGATAATAACTCACTGTTCCACATTTATCACAAGACACAAAGAGACTGACCAAGATCTTCAGAAACATTTTGTCTATGAAACCGCCACAAGATTTTTCTCTAAATATACAATATGAATCCTCAACTGTTAAATGTATAAGTTTTATTGATAGGATGTAAATTGATAAATCAATCAATGTGAGATTTAAGTAGACGTGTAACAAGGGCTGCAACTAAGGATTATTCAAATCTTTTAAATAAATCTTTTAGTCTTTAAAATATCCACCACCCTTTCTCAGGTCTCAATGTGATGTCTTCAAATGTCTTATGTATTTAAGCAAAAGTACAAAACCAAAAGATATTCATTTTATAATGATATATAACAGAGAAAAACTGCAAATCCTCCTGCAAAAGCTACAACAAATTAATGTTGTTTGCTTGAAAAATGACTGAGACTATTAATGAAATATCAAACATACTGTTTAACATCGTCTTTATCTTTTATTTTCATTTAATCTTCAAACCTTTCACCAGTCTAGTAAATGTCTGATCTAATAAAACACTGCTCCTGAAATTCATTAGTCTCAACAGTTTATATCACAGCGGGCGCTCCACCTCACAACATTTTGGGAAATAGTTTAGGGTGTGTACAAAGCATTTCCTCTCATCCACTAATGCAGCTAATAGTGAGGAAGTCTCTTCTGTTTCTCTCCTGTAATTGGATGGAATAATAATAATGATAATAAAGGCAAACCTCATGCTGCAGTGGGTGATATGATTTATGGAAGCTGCTTGCTAACAGACTCCAGTGTTCCTTGATGGTTCATTAATGCTGCTTTTACAGCCCTGCTGTATTCAGCGCAGAACAGAATTTCAAGCACTCTCTCTTTTTCCTCCTCTGACAACTCTAAGTGAAATTATATTGGAATATTGTTGATTCCACTTTGTGGCTTCATGCTGGGTCTACACAGAAATTAGATTGTAATGAGGTATGAAATTTAGAGTTAGGTTAAAAGAATTGGACAGGCAATTATCTTTATTTTCCTGCTTCAAGATGTTGCCACTTTATTTTTGGATAAACCGCTGCAAAAATAAAAGAGAGAACATTTATTTCCCTTCTTTTTCTGGTAACTGCTTTAGACAGACATCAACATGCAGTAATTACAGCATGCGTGACCGTTTTCTCTTCCTTACTAACCATCCATCCATGATCTGTCGAGCAGAGATTGATCTCCACCCAGTGGTGTAAATGTGAACAGCACAGCATGCACAAAACTCACTTATAAAGTATTTATTTTCAACACACAGAACTTTAATGTCAACTTGGGATTAGAAAGGCACATATAACTGTGGTTTATACTGTTTATAGATAGATGTAGTTTCATATTTTCTGGCCCTATCACAACATCAGAAGACACATAAAAATAGAAAACCTAATCACTCCAGATAATGTTCAGTGCAAAGCGAAAGGCACGGCCACCAGTGAATCCTACGTATTGATTTAGCCTATCCTCGGGCCAGGCTATGTGTTGACACATCTAAAGACTGCTCCCTCCAAACTCCTACGTACCTTTTCTCTGTGAGAGGACCCCGTGGCCTGCAGCCTGGGGAGAGGAGAGGAATATAAAAACACCAGGTCCATGGGGCAAGCATCAATCAGCCCCCTTTTGCACTCCTTGGGGAAAACTATGAGTGGGATTCACAAATAAATGCACACACACAAAGCTGAGAGACAGCATGACTCAAAAGCTTTATTTTAAGACACACCTGGCTGAGTCGATGCCGGGGAACGCGTGCTCTCCGAGTTGAAAGCTCACCTTCACCTCCAGTCTGTGGCCAAACACATCCAGATTTAGGGTCAGGAGAGAGGGAGGAAGATGCCAGTCATCCTGAAATGGCACACTGAGCTGTTACACACTTGTCCACACACTAAAACTTTTCCTCCCTTCCTCTGTTCTCCCTGCATCCTTCCCTCTCTTCCTCCTCCTCGTCCTCAGGAGCAGTTTGAGTTTGCGCTGACAGCCGTGGCAGAGGAGGTGAACGCCATCCTGAAAGCGCTTCCTCAGTGAAGGCATCACATCCCCCCCACCTTCTTCTCGCTCGCCGAGCACCGGTTTCTCTCTGCCCACTCAAGACTGACGTTTCTCTCTGCCCTCCCTTCTCCTCACTCTGTTTCTCTCTTCTGCCTCCTCTTCACCTCTATATATACTGTATACTTATGAATGTCGTGCCAGATATCTCACCTGGATCTATATCCGCAACATCTCGCCTCAGAGTACGACTGTCGATCTGGGATCTGTGTCAGACCAGCAGGGCCTGATCTGATGTGAGAACTTAGATCAGCTCTCCTACTGTGAGACTTTTCTTGTCGATATGAACCCGGTATCCTCTATAACTGTGATGTTGTTCCTGAACATACCGTTCTAGTGCCACTGACGAGCTGTTTACGTGATGTCAAGTGAAGACTATTGTTCCAAAAATAAGCTATATGCCGTGGGAAAAATGATACAGATGCTTAGAAAATGACTTTTGGAACATTTAAACAAACTATAGTAGGGCTGCAACTAACCATCATTTTAATTAACGATTCATTTGCCGTTTTTTTTTCAATGCATTATAGAAATTGTAACAATTAGCGGAAAAATGGCATGTATAATGTCTACCATTTTCTTATTATGTCTGATTTACAGTATTAGATTTTCAATTTACTGCCGTACATGACAAATAAAAGGAGCTAAAACAAGAAAATGTTTCACATTTTTGCCTAAAAGATGAATTGATTATCAAAATGATTTCTAATAACTTTTTTGCCAATAGACTAATTATTGCAGCTCTCAATTGTAGTACAATTTAAATAAATATGTAAAGTAAATGAAGTTCCTGCTGATTATTGTACAGATTGTATCCCCTAAATGAATCTGTGTGTTGGACACATATAGCGTTTTGGAAATAAACTCCTCACGTGTTTCTTTTCCTCTGTGATCTGAATCAACCCACTATATACTCAGCATCATGTGTACAGATGTTGAAGTGTGTGTGCGTATTGTTGTATTTTGGGTCCGGACATCTGCTCTGATTCATAAAAAGCCTCACAGATCATGACTCTTGATATATTCTTAACATAACAGGTGTTTTTTATTCGTCATTGCATACATTTAAACATTGTTACATGAACATCTCTGTTAATAGTAAATGTAATAGAATTATACCAACTGAGATACAGTAGAAATAGTAATAATAGGATATATTTAAGCAGAACTTATATTGGGATTGTTCCAATTTGTTTGTCCCTCCATCACTGGTTTATTGTGATATTTTGTGCAACATGGAAGATTATTCCCTCTATGTATAGACAATGAATGACTTTATGAAAACCTATATAGTGCTATCTGAAATGTATACTGAGAGCCTCAATGAGAACTATATATTTTGTGTGAAAAGTAAAATTCAGATTGATAATAAATCAGAACAGATTATACTGGTTTGCTGTGTTGGTTTTTCATGTTATTTCTGATACACTCACACACACAGGAGGGAAAAGGCTGCTCTTAAAGCGAATGACATTTGATCGAATGGTAGCCTTAGTAAAGTCATAAAGAAAAGATATATCACTCTCCCTGAGGGTTTGTATCTGGGAGAGACTCAAAGGTTTTGTACAGATGAAATGTTTGGTTCAACAGCTCTGTCAGAGGAGAAAGTGGCTGAGATTTCAAATGAAATCAGTCATGTATTTCAGCCACTGAGGTCCTATCGCAGTATTACAGGGAAGAGAAGGCCGAGGGATTCAAAAAGTCCAATTTCATCAATATAGAAGGATGTAACTTTAATATCACTTTCTATGACGAATTATAAGCATACTTATAATGCATTATAATCTGCTAATAGAACTGTATCATTATTTATAAGCACTCAAAAATATTTACAAGGCTTTATAAATATCATAACACAAAGTATTGTATAATGACTAATAAGGTCAAATATCACAATACTTCATCATTGATGGTCACTTACGTTTTCTTTTTGCAAGGATCAGAATGTATTATAATTCCCATAGTGGTAACATATTGTAATCTTTTATAGTGCCATAATATACAGTATTATCTTATAACGCATTACAAGTATGTTCATAATGCATTTTTGACATTGCTTGAAAAAATGCAGTATTGTGATACTCAACCTTATAGTTCATCATGAAATGCTTTAAAGTGTGTTATAATTATTTTATAAAGCATTTTGAATATGTATGAGTACTTTAAACAATAGTTAAAGTGCTATAAGCATATTATGATGCATTATAAATATGTTTATGCTGGAGTTGCACAGTTGTCCAATCAATTAAATTACTTTATATCATGGATATAATCCAGTCATTATGAATTCCGCTTTCCAGTTGTTAGTGTATAATCACAGTATAATCACACTATAAAAAGTTAACAAATCATTTAATAATGCTTCATATTCAGTTATAAGTCAATAAAACAGCATTGACAAGTTGTCACTTCCCAACACCAACTTGGACTTACAAACATTAGTTAGTCATTAGCAAAGAGTAATGTGTCTCACTTTATAGTTATAGATCATCAAATAATAAATGCTAAAATCCATCATAAAATAAAATTAAATGAATCCATCAAGTGATAATTCAAATATCTAATTTGAGGTTTAAGAGGAAGGCGCATGAGATTATCTAAATGTTCTTATTATTGTTTATAACTAATCTGTAAAACATAATACATTATTTCTTAGCCATTAATAAAGACATTACTCACAACTTGTAAACCGTTCATAAAGAGTGCCTTATTAGAAAGAATAACATAATTATTAGAGTTAATCAAGCATCTATAACTGAAGCTGAAGTATACTGTGAAATTGGATGAATTTGACACCAGAGAAAAGAGGAACTGCAAACACATGAATAAGTGTAGTATATATATTAAAATATACAATTTCTTACCTTTCAACAATATGTGTGAGTGCATATTTGTGTGTGTGTGTGTGTGTGTGTGTGTGTGTGTGTGTGTGTGTGTGTGTGTGTGTGTGTGTGTGTGTGTGTGTGTGTGTGTGTCTGTGCTGCCCGTTGACATGTCCCTCCCTCCCCTGACAGTTCTAATAGCTAGGAATGAAGCTTCATGCACTTCCTGAGGCCTCATTTGCATATGATCTGCTGATGAGCTGCCACCGCTAACCAGCAACACCAAACCAAAGCCCTATTAATATTCGCCCATTCAGGTTGTAAAGCACACAAACCTAATCAGCTTAGAAATTACTGTATGGAAACCATAATTACGCATGTTTAATTGCTTATCATCTGATGGGTACAAGTTTATTAGAAAATGTATTCATGGTAATTGCTTCCTGAGGTATCTGGTGAGCTACAATACCATGTGATATCCTGTCAGCTCCCATTTGGGAGGATTAATGCGTTCTGAAAAAGTCACAAAATTAGATACTGTGTATTGCCTCTTTGGTTGCTTGGTTTAACTCAAAGTGATTTTTAATTTAGGGATTTCTAAGTTACAGCTTAAGCTTGGATAAGTCTTTGGAGTGAGATCCGTCAAAATCAGCGTATCTCGCTCGTGTTGTTAAGGAGTTCTGGCGTATCACAGGGATATAAATGACTGTAAAGTAGGAAAATCTCTGTGTAACCTTGATGCCACAAGAAAATACTCACAAACCTGCCTGGAATCACGGAGACTAAATTTCTACCGCCATATATAAAAGCTGTAAAATCAGGGGAAAATGCGGGCGGGACACAAAAGTGAAAAGTCACAGGCATGAAATGGGGAAACACATCTTATGAGGGAGAATTTTGAAGTAAAGCCATCTCAAAGCCGATGAATCATTCAGTCCTGAAACAAGCAGATTAAAAATCACAGAGTGCAGGTCTCTCAGTTGGGCCTCCACACCGCCAAGAACGTCAAGTGGGCCTTTTCAGCCATGGACCCCAGTGAGTCTTACAGCTCCTGCCCACCCTTTGATGATGTCTCTGTGGTTTATTGTAATCACGGTTGGCTCTCAGTCCTTCTGACACACTTGTAAATTCATGCAGTCTTATAAGGAAATTCGTTGGATGACTCCTTCTTTCATCAGAGCCGTGATTCCCAACCAACGGGTGCTTGTACCCCAGAAGAAGCAGCTCTGCTAATTTAAAAACGTTCACATATTTAGAGACAAGACATATTTGTGTTTAGGAGGAGAATAAATATACAAAACATATAACAAAATGGTGTTTATCTTTACAGCATAAAGACATCAGATGTCAATGTCTGGACCATTTTAAAACTACCTGCTTCATTTAAGCATTTTCTGCAAATTAAAGAACAAACAATATCAGGACGTTTAGCCTCATGCTCCATCCATTGCTCAGCTTTCCACCTGCAGAAAGTGGTTAAAAAGTCTACAATCATTATATGTATATATTTAATACCAACAATTACACATAAATATGATAAAGTGGTTGCTCGTAATCACCAGACTGCAGTTTCCATCAGCAATATGGAATAACTACAGTATAGAAACTGCAGCACTTTTCCCAATGAATGATAGCATCTGCTGGATGTAATGGGAATTTTTTTAATAACAAGTTTGCCATAAAAGTTGATAATATGTAGTATGATAATATGTTATGAAAGGCATTTATATAGTATGGGCTACAAATCCTGTGAAGGGTCACAATCAAGCAGTAGACCATTTCAGATCAGCTCATAGAGCATTGGGAAAAGAAAAGGTGCCACTGCATTAGATATACTTCAGTTGGTTGCAGCAATATTTGGTCTAATAGCCTCATAGTTGATATATCCCCCTGTGGATAAGTCAACAAAAACAATTGATTTTTGTTATTAAACCACGTCACATTGAATTATGGGGAAGAATTTGACTGTAGTTTTAATCAGATCCACTTGGTTGCTTGAAAAATAATTGCTGAGTACGTAAAGAAATGCAGCTCTCAACTTTTCAAGTCTTCTTTTTTGTTTTTTGAGTCCGAGAGATGCTTTAAGCTTTTTGCACCCAAAAAAAAGAAAAACACCTGCTGATCATTCAACCTTTGAATGAAAACACACAACATGCTGACAAACATGTACTTCCCCGTGGAGGGGTTGGGAGATCCCAGAGTGTTTGCTTGTTGGAAAAACTGTCTGGGATGCTATCCAGGATTTCCCAAAGAGAAAAGCCTTGTTTTTCTTTGCTGGTGTTGTTGGGAGTGAATGGAGAGCAGATTGCAGAGGCTCTGCCTCTCATGTCCGTCCAAGGCCTTGATACCTTTGATCTTCTTGAGAAACAAACAAGCTTTTAAACTTGGCACTCCCGGCTAGTGTCTCGCTTCTTCTTCTGTCTCTGTTTGTCAAAACGCTGATCCTGAGAAAATTGATCTTGCCTGAATAGTTCCATACACAACAGCATGCAATGATTTGTGGTTTAAAATGTGGACTACCAGTATGTTGTCAAAAGTAAGCAGAGTAAGTAAGCACAGCTAAGATAAAACCACATCACTAGCCATGTGTAGTTTGGGGATAAATCTAAATCTTTGCAAAAGCTTGTGTTTTTTTTCTTATCTTTGTACAAACAAACAAAACAGTTGTTATCAGCTGTTTCAAGCATCCGATGTTGCCTCTCCAAGTAACATTTGTTTCCCCAAAAAAGATTAAAACTAGACTGAAGCAATTTTTAAGAAACGAGAGATTCCAGGTCATATTCTTGAGTATAATAATTCACCCTCAGAAGCTGGTTGCACCAAATGTCTGTACATTTAAAACTTTGCTTTATTATAATAGTTTTCGAAATAGAGTTTACTAACTTAAAAACTAAGTTAGTAAACTCTATTTACTCAAGCTAACTGAGCTAGCTTAACTGAGAGCTAGAGTTAGCTTGCTAATACAACCCATTTATGAGTACAAATATGGAATATCAAACCTGAAACTTTATCAAAATGCTATTTAATAATTAATATACTAGGATATGTTGTTGGTCGTAGCACCAGCCCTCTGGTTCCTACACAGGTAAAACTCTTCACTTTTGCCATTGTTTACACAGTTAGCGCTGTTATCACCGTTAGCTGACAGCCCCCCACTCAGCCGTCGCCATTGAGAGGCAATAGAAATGCTTTTTATACCTTTAAATTACATTACACAATATATTAAATTACATAACACTATGATCGTAACATTTGACTAAATTAGTTGGTTAACTTTCATTAGCTTAATCCCTCTCACTCATAGCTACCTGTCCATGTTTCCATATATGAATATATCAAATAAAACATTTTCAAAGATTGGTGTTATTGATGGAAGTTAAACTACAATAAGCTAGTTTTTACAATATATTGCTCTGGTGTACTAGCTTTGAAACTAGCTAGTATTAATAAATACGTGAAGGTTACTAAGACCACACAAACTTAAAGAAAGATTTACAATGCTGGTGAAGCCAAATCCAGGTCTAGAACTACAGGGTTAAAATGTAAAAATGTTGGATCCTTAATTGGATTTATGGTCCAGTCACGATAGTTGATTGGTTTGGTAAAAGGTTTTGGGATGTTAGCAGCTAAAGGGGACAAGTCGCAGCTAGGGCCAACATCTGGATGAACAGAAAAGGCAAAGCCTTCAATCAGGAAGCAAATCTCCTCTCATTACCCCCCTTTGCTTCCTCCTCTCTGGTCATTAATGGGCTCACAGCAGCCACAATGACATTTTACACTGTTTCATCCCTGTCCCATCATGCATCTGGGGATACCCTGGCATTTGGCGGCGGTGATTTCATCAGTGTCTGTGGTGGTTGCTGACCAACGCAACTTCAATCCTGCTCAGTGTCACTCATCATAAGTGAGTTTATCAACACACATCTAATCGCCACACTCCACAGGGACCTTAACCATTTGCATACTAAGATTGCTTTCTTTTGCTCGGCTGAGAACGCACCTTCTTTGCATAATTATTAATGATAAAGAGACGGTGAACAAATGTGTCAGAAGGTATTAGCATCACGTATACAAATAGATTCTAAAGGATCCGTTTAGTGACGTGCCGTGAGGAAAGATGAGGGCAAAGGGTAGGAAAAGGAGAGACTGTCAAGGGATTCATGTTTGCATGAAGGCGAAGGGCGTTTTAGGGCCAGGGATTGAACATATAGAGAAGTTAGATTTTTGGGGGGAGTTTTAAATCATCATTTGACCAGGAAGCCCCATTGGGATTTAGGGTCTCTGTCAAAAAAAATACAAAGCTGAAAAAACCCATAAATGAAGCCACAAAAACCTGAAAAAGACAAAATCACAAAGGCAATGAAAGCACTCAAGTCCAGTAGCAGACCAGTAGGATGTAGGATGAAATAGCCTAAAATATAACATATAATCACACCAAAGAAGATATTATTCCAGTAGAAGGAAAACCCACAGTGGCCAATAGCACAAGATGTTTACATACACCAGAGTCACTCAGTATTTCTGCTGTGTACCATTAAAGCAGCAGGCCCATATTGTCTGTCATCTGTTGTCTGTAATTACCACTTTTTACACTGTCTTACCCTCTGTGGATAATGTTCAGCCTCTATACGAGAAGTGTTTCGTATGAATAGTTTAACTGTTTGCCACTTTATATGAAACAGCTGCACTCTTTTTACAGGACAGGAATAAATAAGTCATGCACGCTATGGTTCAATTGGGGGGTTGAAAAGCCCTCCCCTCATTTTCCACTAAACACAGGCCTGTATGCCGCACAGTATAATAGCATGATATTAAAAATGCCCACAGCGATTGTTAAGTGACGGCGGCACATTTGCACCAGGATGGATGACCTTTTGTGAATCCTAATGAGGCTTTTTCATGAGTTTAAAAAGCAAAACATACTGTAGCATGTAGCATAATAACAGATTCGGAAACGCAATTATAGTTTCGGCTTTTGTGAGTAGCAGAAAATTAAAACCCAGTTTTGTGTTGCGTATAGTTGCACAGACAGCTATGAGCTTAATTTTTCTTTTCTGACTACAATTAATATGATTAAGTCAACCCTAAATGCACTTAAGTGGTATTCTGTGAATTGCTGTTTAAATATCAGCTGCAGTTTGCACGTATCTCCCCTTTCAGGAGGTGTGAGACTGTCCGAACTTCACAAGTCACAGCACTGAGAATAATCTCAGGGGTCAGGCAGGGTCGTTGCCGGTCTCCCTCTGGCTCTCCCTTAACAAATAACTGATAATGACCTTTGATCTCCCTGTTTTAGCATGAGAATTGCTATCAGTATTCCACACACCCCTCCATAGCAACCTCAGGACCATTTGAAATCCCAGCCCTGGAAATCAAACTTGATTTTTTTTCTTCTTTTTTTTTAATGAACCCATCCAAAGGTGGGGGGTGGATGGGTTGCGTTTGGGAGGAGGAGGGTGGAGACGGGGGAGGCAAGCTCTGGGCTCATCTGCATCACAGATTAGGGTGCTTAGAGAAAAATCAACCATCCATGATTCATTACATGTTTCCTGCTGAGCCTCCTAGATGGCAACCGTCCTAGCAACAGGATCCTAGCAACAGCAACAACTCTCTGCCGCCGCCGCAGCCTATCAGAAACTTTGATGCCTGATCAAAATTTAGCCAATGAAGAGGGAGGACATGCGGAAAATGTGATGATGTGTTCTTTCTCATGCTGTCGGCCAGACTAGGGTGTGTTTAGGGTTCTGAACTCTATCCCTCTGTATGTGTGTCTGTGTGTACAGTAAATGTAATATTCATTTGTACATTTGGTGTAGTTTTTAAGAATTTAAAGATTGCCCAGTGGTGTTTTATAAACACTTTTGCTTTGTAGCATAGAGGTTAATGTGACATGACTCTGTGCTTTTATACTTCATTTTAAATGTATTCCTCCGGAGCCTAAATACTACATAATGATAACAGTGTTCATTTGCAGCATAAACACCTCTCACACAAAAGTGTGGGATGTTTGTACCCTTGCTTCTCTGTAATCAGACATCATTATTCAAAGAGCGCTTTGACTGTCATTTTATGTCAGACAGGCCTGATCTTCATTTCAAAGAGATATGCTCTCTGTTGGTCCAAAATGGTCTGATAATATTCAGTGTGATAATACATCACACGGATGTCTCTCTCCCCACTTAAGAGTAATCTTGCTCTTTCCCCTGTGCAGTGTAAAAGGCAGGGTCCTAATTGTCCTGCACAACCAGAAAATCAGGAAAACTACATACAAACTGTTCAAAATATCAATACAGTATAACATTTCACATGTCGCTCTGTCCTGGAGGGGAAGACTAAAGAGTTACACAAATGTAGAGAACAATGCCCCTGAACAATAACTTTATATTCTTTGTTATTTTTATTCATTAGACTAACATGACAGAGACTCCTTTGCATTTTCTCAGTCAACCCTAAAATCCAAATATCAACCACCTAATCACCAAACAAGAAAGATTTATTTTTCAAACTTTTGCAATCAAAGGCTTGCAGGGAACATTTTAAGAAATGCAGATTTTTTAACATGAAGCTGGTAAAAAACTAAAAGTATATTAATTTACTACGCATTAGCAACAAAGTGCTATATTTGAATGGCAACAGTTGTTTTGAAATCATTCAGTATGTATTCAGGAGTGGAAATGGTTACCAAATATAACAAATATAAATCAAGTCAAGTAGAAATATATTTCCTACTTATTTTAAGGACAGGGCTGGTGATATTTTTAAGTTTCCTTATTTTCAATCTTATCTTAATCGTATTGTTTTCAAAAGACCAAAACCAACAATAAATGAATGTCTATGTATCAAGAGCCTCTTATATCTTGTTCATCTGTGCCTTGGACCGCCATTGTATCAGAAACTAGTAAAAACACGCCAGTGATCCCCAAATGTTGTACTGGGTGACATGTTTGTTCATTATGATAACCATTTGCATGTTAGGTTTTGAGTCAACGGCAAATTGCCAAAAACACTAACTAGTCAACCAAATGTGTATTAATCCACGGCAGAAAATAGTCCCACACAAATGCTCAATATCCTCCCATTTGGGTAATTTTTGCTAAAAACTAATACACAAGACATCCAGGATGCCTTTTGAATAAAAACAATTGTCAATAAACATAGTCATGTGACAAAGTGGGCCTAATCTAGTAAAAGTATTGATGGGAGTTGTCTTGAAAACTTGAAAACTTAAAACTCGTTAAAAAAAAGTAATAAATTGGATTAATATTAAAAGTTTTGCTAGACAGTTTTGCTTCCTGACATCAAAATACAGTAACAAAAATCAATATGTATACACTATATATTTACACTAGTACTTTCTTTATGTGGTGTATAGATGTCCTGCTCCTTTCAGTGGCAACTAATATTGCCACATTGATTTACACATTGTTTCCCTCTCATTTCCTAATCTCACTGAATGTATGTTTTCTTAAGAGCGGGCTGATTGCACACAGCTGGAGAGGACCATTTTTGTCACTAAAGTGGTCTATAGATTTCGTTTATATTTTTGTCTCACAGTTTGATTCCACACTTTTTTGGCGGAGGGCTTGGTGCAATCATTAGATTGTTGTTTTATTTGTAGATGCAGTGAAACACATCCAAAATTATCTCTTTCCAAAATAAATAAGAAAAGTGACTTCTTGTCTTTGCTGGCATGAAAGTAAAAGCAAAAAGATTTTGAATGTATTTTCTCATACAATGGCCTCTCCTCTTGTGATGGCCTTGAGTGAAACATTTGTGGAAATCCATCAAACAAGGACTGATAGAAGTGAAGCTAAACAAGAGGAGTGGGTAGAGATGGCTCGGGGGTCAAACACAAGGAAGTGACAGAACAATGTCATCACCAAACAGATGTTTTCACAAAGTCCCTTGGGAGACAAAAAAGAAGATACACCCAAGATAACTGAAATGGAAAAACTGAAAGCTGAAGGAGGCACTCTGCAAGGAATATAAAAGGTATAGGTGAGTAATAAATACATTTACTGATCAACAACCATTTGTTGGATTGCCATTTTAGTTAGCGCTGATATCCATGGTCCCCAGTGGTTGAAGCCTACTGACTTTGGTGATCCACTGATATTTTCTCTAGCGCCACCAGGAGGTTAACATTTAGCAAAAATACTGAATTTCCAACCTAATATGTTATTTGTTTTTAGGGCTACTCAGCAACTTTTAGCATGCAATGCAAATAAACTAAGATAGTGAGCATGGTAAAAATTAGGTCCTGATAAACATCAACATGTTTTTGGAAGTACCATGACTTATGTTTTGTTTTTTTAACATACTATGACTTACTATGACTATTTTAACTTTTTTCCAACATACTATTCTATGACTTTCTATGACATACTATACCATGACTTATTTTTACTCTTTTCAACATACTATACTATGACTGTTTTAAAATACTGTACTAAGATTCTTTTTTTTTAACTTTTTTCAACATACTATAATATGATTTTTTTTCGAAACACTATACTTTTGTTTGTTTTACTTTTTGCGACATTCTATACTATGACCTTTTCATTATACTATACTTTCACTATTTTTACTTTTTCCGAAATTGTTATAACTTTTTTTTGCTTTTTTCAATATACTATAGTATGACTTTTTTTCAACATACTATACTATGAATTTTTTCAACATACTATACTATGACTTTTTTTCAACATACTATACTATGACTTCTTTTTCTCTACACTTTTTCAATTTTTGGGGGTAATACTATACTAACACTTTTTGTCAACTTTTTTCAACAGACTATACCATAACACTGTACTAAGAACTTTTTGTTACTATACTACAACGTTTTTAGTTATTTTCATAGCACACCATAACATTTTTACGACTCTTAATGGCTCACTATATGATGATGTTTTTATGACTTTTTTAGGCTTTCTGTTCTTTTGACGTTCTATTCTATTTGACTCTTCACGCTATACTATACTATTTGGATTTCCATTACTTTGATGGCAAACTATACTGTGACTTTTTAAATAATTTTTATGGCATGTTATACTATGATGTTTTTATGAACTTTAATTTCTACCATATTATGACTTATTTATGTTTTTTTATTAAATGCTATGCTATGACATTTTTTACGACTTTGTTTGATATACTTGACAATGCCTTTTTATGGCATTTATATAACATACTATATCATGTTTTTGATGACTTTCATGGCATACTATAATATGAGCTTTTTATTACTTTTCATGGCATACTTTTTTCTGTCTCATTTGTTAACCCTTTATGACATACTATACAATGAGATTTTAATGACTTTTTATAGCATACTATACAGTGACTTACATTTTTATGGAGTACTGTATGATATGATGACTTATATATATATATAAATATACATGTATATATATAAGTCATCACGCTATTGGGTGCAAATATCTCAGCTACTTTAACTAGTTAACTAAAGAACACTTGCCATGATGTTTCCTCTCTCCTAATCTGCTGAGTGCACTCTTGAATAAATCACAGTCCAATTTAGCCCCACCTAAATCCCTGTCTGACAGCTGTTCCAAAATAAAGCACACCCAGGTGGCTTTTTGTCTGACTTCGTATGTCTTGTTATTACCTAATTTCAATACTGTTAGGTAGCCAAATCATTCTGTAAAATTGTTTTAGAAAATCTTCTTTCATCTAGCTTCTTTGACCGAAGCATGTTTATTTTTTTCACGGAAAGTCTTAAGTCATTGAGCTCAACAATAGCTCTCTAACAAGTGGATAAGTAACAATCCCTTCTGCAGTGACAACTGTTCCAAGCTTATTTGATATACAAGGAATTTGGGGACAATTTCTGCACCAAACCAATTAGGCGGCACTTGTGAACAAAACACATCTGTGTTTCAGGGCTTGTTTGATTTAATCCAATCACTATTATATACATTGATTTAAATAGAACTATACATTTGTTGCGGTCATGACCTCCTGTTTAAATGGCTGCAGAACTTTTTTTAATTACAATTACAATAAAGAGGCCATCCACGTTTATCTGGCTGAACAATAAGCCCCTTCTCTGCTTGTTGAATAAAACGTGTATGGTGCAATTTGTGACACCACAGATAACCCACTTTTTGCTATAATCAAACAGTTGCCTCAAAAAAACCTAAATTGTCTATTTTTTTATTTCATGCTGTTTTCTTGTACACAAAACCAATTTTCGCTTTTTTTATCATGCTGGGACACTGGTTTATTGCTGCTTTTAGCTCATTGTGTAGAATTTTAATGATGTATTCCTATAGTGTATTTACTTGTTTTTTTGTTCTTCTCTTTTTGATTACAAAATCTCTTTTTTCCTTTGAAACATGAATCATTTTGAACATTAATATTCTATTATGAGATATAAAACAGACTGGGGTAACTTTCATTTCACTCTAATTCTACTAGGTGTAGGTACTTCATAATCTCTCTCCATGTGGTGATGGGTGTTGATAGGTTCCCTGCTTCATTCGGGGGCAAGTGTTTTTTTCTTTTTCTTGTAAAAGGAGGCAGACAGTGGTTGACAGGGAGCTTGACAGTGAGCTGTCGATGTGCTCTTCGCTCCTCGGGAGGTAGACGTCCTAGGAGTGGAAGTCAATAGTAGGATTTCACAGTTTTTTTACCCAGTCAGAAACAGTTGTGTAATGACGAGGATGAGGATAAGGAGGAGGAGGGCTGGAAAAAGTAAGGAAATGGATGGAGATGGGCCACTGCCTCGACACTGTTTAATTAAACCCTTAGAGACTAGCTGGGTCATGTGCATTCATTCTGCCACATGAATAATACAAAACACTGCAGGCTCATTCAAAATAATATGAGAAAACTGCTCCTTCCAGGGCTCTGCCCATGTGACAGGAAAATCCAGGGTGTTTTGTCCCTTCTTCTATTCAATTACTGTGCTTGGAGAGCAGTTGGCACAGAACATTTACTATAGGAAAGAGACACTGCAGCTCAGGTGACTTGGCAACGGAAACAAAGAATAAATACAAGTTGATTAAGAGTTGGCAGTGTTTGGCAGTGTTTGATGATTATGTGTTTTTGCATTTGATTAGCGATATCGTGTTGTGTGTTTGTGAGGTATTTTTCGTTCTGTAACAAGGTAGTAATGTGATTCAAGCAGCCCTAATGAATATTTTTATATTAACAATGAATATGTTTAATCGGAAAGAAGGAAGAATCCATACAGAATTATTATAAGACTTGTCTAGGCATTTCAGTGTCTTCTGCTCATTTGTCAGCAACTTAACTGTTTTGGCTTTCTCTTATTGCTCTTATCTGTCTTTTCTTGTCCTGTACTTTACCCGATCAGCACCTAACAGTGCCGTCCAAGTTAGCAACTACCGTAGCCACATATTTCCCTTAGGAGTTGGTGGAGACCAAAACAGAGGTAAAATGAGAGTGAATATTGGACTTTAAATGAAAGCTAATGTTGCTCTGTATCCGTTTGTTGCGTAAATGTTTGCCAACATATAAGCCAAATAGGCTTTATATGGTGAAACATCACCAAGATCCGTGATGTGTTTACAGCTTAACAAGCAGTCCCCAAGTGTTGTGGCTTTTATTATGTTATCTCCTATGAAGTGTCTGATTTGAGTGACTTGTTATTTAGAACTCCTTCTCCGGACTAATAAAGTAATCTAAAATATATTATAGGATTCTATATGATACAATGAAAAGTTGATAAACACTGAGGGCATGTATTTTTCTCAGCATTTATTGGTAGGAGTCCATAAAAAATGAACATTTCTACATTTCCACTTACAGTATTGTCAAGGACAAATCAGATGAGAGAAACCTTATTCTGTTTTAGAAATATTTTACAAAAACACCCATGGAAGGTTAACATGTTGCTGAATCTACTCAGTACAAAGAATCCTACAAAAAAGAAAAAATATTTCGAGAGGGTAGCTATTTTTCACCCTGTTGGAGTAGTGGTAAAAGAGTGAATAATGTTGCTTACAGAGTGTTGATTGTCAGCTTTCATGTGTGTTGAAGGACTGAATCTTCATGTTCATTTCTTTGTGTAATAAAACTCACTCTTCAATGCTTTCATTCTGCTTTACCCTCACATTCCCCGGGTATCCCTCTCCCTCCTTGTTTCTATTGAAATGATCCACTAAATAGCTTGACCTTCTCTTATTCTCACATGGTATTAATGCAGTGATTTTCATGCTCATCATAAACAAGGTTGCTAGTGTAATTCTCCTTCCACCTGAACTCTTTCAAACACACTTTCAAAAAAATGTGCTGTAAAAAATGAAAAAGTTCCAATCATAGGAGATTAATTAAAGTTCTGAACCATCCATAGGGCCCACCCACAATAAATACAGCAATAGCAAAAGCTTAACTACTTAAAATGTATTTAAGATAAAACAAAACATTGAAGCGTAGTCTGTGCAGGCGACCGCTCATGAATGCAGGCAGGAGTTACGCTATGCACTGCTGCTGATACACAGGGGGAGATACGGCGCAGCAGCAGGGATGCTTTGCCTCCGATACATAGCAATGATGAACTAATGCCACATATGATTGAAGGCACTTCTGCCAACAGATATATGTTTGTGTGTCTGTGTCTGTGTATGTGTTTGGTTGAGGACGTTTAATAAAAAGCACCAAGTCCACCAAACCGAGGGAAGAGTCGAGGAGCCCTTTTCTTTTTGGACTCTGCATCCTTTAGCCACAGTTTCTTCCTCTTCGTGTCCGTGTGTCCTACAAAATAAAAGAACATTTTCCATTAAATATGTAGTTGTACTAAGGCCTAATAGCTGAGTTATAAGACAATAATAAAATCAAATTTTGGGTTGCCAGGTTGTGAAAAAGAATCTCTGGCTGATGAGTCATTGAACAAGGCTTATTTGCTTTCTTGCTGAGAGGTGATGAGTTGATTGACACTACTCTCCCGTCTTTCAGTTAAACATGACACTAGCGCCAGCTGTTAATTAGCTTAACCTAAAACCTGGATACAGGGAGAAACAGCTAGCCTGGCTCTGCCCAGGGAAAGCCCCAGCACTAGACCTGGTAGGTGGTATCTATTACAACTCACTAATTAAGTATATGTAAAGAAGGACACTCTCTTATGTTACTAAGTCTGCTTGGCCAGGCACATACTTATAACTCTATACTGCTATCGATCTTGAATGAAATGATTCACATCAAATCTTTCTTACTTTTTCTAGAAAAATTTGCAAAAAATCCACATTTGGAGCTAACAAATGTTACTATATTAACTGCGGTCCAGACGCACTGCAATTCTTTTCCAAAAGGTCAAAGACCAAATGTCCTTCAATGTTAATCTAAGAGCTTAAATAGACAAAAAAGTGTGAGGCAAGAGGATTAACATAATAAACAACAGTAGCCGATGTTCTTATTAATGATTTGTAACTAATCTATAAAGCATAAGTAAACTGTGAATGAACTATTAATAAAGCCATTAGTCACAGCTTGTAAGCACTCTTGAAGGAGTGAATTACTGTAAAGTGGAGCATACTTTTTAAGACTCTTACTCTCAGACGGCAGAAGTAGTTAAAAACACACTCTCCGAGGACCCATATTTGAGTAGGTTGTGTCATTATCTCAGACAGAGAATTAGGGCCTTTGTTTGCATCCCAGCAGGACGTATGCACAGTTAAATTAAAGGTTCCCTCCTAAACTAACAGAGTTGCTATTAAAAAACCCTCCGTGACCGCGACCGTGTGTTGCAGATAATTGCTCAGCTTTTGTTCGTGACTTTTTGACCCTATGAAGCAAAACAGAGGGCGACCTCTGACCTATGGTCGTTACTGCAGCGAAGAACAGAGCCGCCTAATCAACACCTCGTCCTCTGTGTTTACATCTGCCAATCAAACACGCCACTCTTTGTCATCGGCCTTTGTGTGGCCATCAGACACAAAAGCAGACAATTAGCTGCGCTTATTAAGACTCCACTCTTTAAAGGAGAGCCCTGTGTGCTGGTAATTATATCAGCTCTGCGGTGGCGGGTGGGCGAACCTCTCGTTAGTCCATGGCTCTGTAGGCCGTGTTCCTCTTCCTCCTCCGTGGGGTTTTGGGCGGAGTTCCTCAGGTAGCGCTGGTGCAGGCCGGGTAGTGAATTCTGTCTGCGGCGACGAAAATCTTCCTCCAAAGGATCTTCGGCTGCCACGTCTGTGGATGTGAACAGAGCAGACTGGGAATGAATCACACCTAAATCATCTCTTCCTGCTCTCTGGATGGATGGCCTGAGGTGTTTAAACCAACATTATATATATAAATTTATATATTTTTTTCTGTGTAATGTCTTTGTATTTCAGCCTTCTGACATAAGATGTGTGGTGCAAAAAAAAGTCAGCTGAAAAGAAAATTACCTTGTGATGCCCTTGGCAGTGTGAATACAATCAGACAAAAAACACACATCTATTACAGCAAGTTGAGCAAAAGTGCAAAAAAGGGAATAGGCCTATTGATGTAACCGACATGAAACAACAAAGATGATATAAAACAAGAAGTTGAAAGAGTCCCTAAGGCGACATGGAGCCCTCCTTCCTTTTCAAACGCCAACCATATATTTCATTCATATTTCATCTGCCTGACTTTATTGTGATTAGTCATGTAAATAAAATGAGATTTGGTTATTCTTTTCTCTAGGTAATTTACATTTATATTGAATTAGTGGCAGGCAGGGTATAGAGTGGGGGGGGGGGGGACTTATTATGCTGCGAGATTACAGGCAGATCTCATCGCCATTGTGTTGTGTAATTAAGGCAGTGGAGAGGAGAAGAAAAGGGGGCCAGATGCTCACTGTGCTGAACCTGGTCTCATTTAGAGGACGATCTGCACCAGCATTTAAAAAATCCCCCTGCGTGGTGTGTAACAGACTGGCCTTAAACACATCAGAAGTCATTAGAGACATGACAGCTTTGTTTGACATATTGCTCTACACCTGTGGGAGCACCTCAACATAAACATATAGCCATTTTAATCATTAATGTACATTTATACTAGATGGAAGATTGCAGCTATATTGAAACACTCAGCTTTATGTGACATTTTAGAGGGAGATGACTCTTTCGATGCTTTTAGGAGGAGCTCAAGGGTTTTTAAGCAATCAAGGACGGCTGCATGTGCTCAGGTCTAAACAGAGATAAAGACATCACTAGTTTTACATTTTCTTTGAATAGGCATCTTATAACCGCTAGACCTACATTGTGACGAGTCGATTTCTTTGTCTCAAATTATTTCCGATTGTGTCAAGGTCTAAATTTTCTGAGCGTTCTTACCTTATGTAGTTTGTTTTATTGCTGAAAAAAGGTGAATTATGTTGCTTTAGTCCCACACTTCTTTATGTTAGAGTTTTTAAATCAACTTTTTCAAATTGAATACACTTTTAGAGACAAGCACCCAGAGGACCCCAACAGAAACAGAACAATTGGTGGCTTTACTCTCAAGGCTCTCAAAGCTACTCGTTCTCTATCCAGCTCTGGAAAAACAACTAATCCCAACTTGCATTCATCTGGTGAGCCACTCAGCTGGATTAAGCCAACATGTATGTGATTTCAAGCTTGTGCGCTTTGTTCCAAGGGATCAATATTTGGGGCTATTATGGGCCGGGGTTACCTGGGAGATAAGATTTCTTCCGCTATCAAGTCGCATAATCCATCATCAGTTAATTAATTTTGACAAAGACAATATCAAAGTGCACTGATGATAATGAGATCTTTTAATGCTCATAAAGGCGGCCTTTTATTTTCTGGATCAAGGACTTAATTTGAAAAGCAGATTGAACACAGTTCTGGATGCTCTCATTTGCAGCTATTGTCTTAAGAGTGCCTGTCATTTGTCTACAAATGTCTACATAATAATACAGTGTGAATCTGTGAAAGCTGTTTGATACACACCGTCTAGACTGCAATACAGGAGCGTGTACACACACACAAACACCCGGGTTAACACCTAAACACACATGAAATCTTTGTGTGACAGACAAAAGCAGCCTTACTTGCAGCCGGCTGGAGGCTAAAGCTGAAAATAAATCACTGCTCAGGAGGAGGCTAACCCGACATGACAACTTTAACTGTGGACCAGATTATTTTCAACAGTCCACCTTAGCTTGGTTCAAGACATCTGGTGTCGTGCTGATGTGACTGCACTACTGAGATACAGCCTGTGTCCTTGTTCAGACACGGCCAAAGAGAAACTGGCAGCTTATCTTTGCCATCGTTCATAAAGTGGCCAGCGCCTCCGATTCGTTTCGATGCTTCACACTAAGCTGTCAAGCAGATGAGGTGTAGGATGGGGGATTGGGTGGTTACACCGGATGCTTCTCCCTGCCAACAGGAAGTCTTCTTTCATAACATTAAGAAACTATGGGACAGGAAATCATAGTATTGTGTGTCATATTGGAATGGATGGATGTAGAAGAAGAGGATACAAGACTTTAATCCTAACAAGAAATACAGAGCAGATTTTTATCAAAGCCTAACAAATAAAAGTTTTCTCCTTGAAAATAAATAAATACAAAATGTCTATGAATGTAACTTGTAACAGGCTGCTCCAGTTACCCAAAGCATCACTGTGTGGTTTCTTCAGTATGTGTGAGTCCTGTTCAGGAAATTATCATTTGGCCAGATGATGTCATGCAGTCTTTTGTACACAAACAGTGTCACCTAGTGGCCACATGAGGGTCCACCTTCAAATTCAAATGTCTGGTTAATAGCAGGAATTTTGCTCTCTCCTTTTTAGGGAAATAACTAAATACAAATAAAGTTCTAGTGATTTTACTTACCATTTACCACTAATTTTACATTAATTATAAGATTGTAAATATCTCCTAAAATAGTGGGAACCCATATATGGAGTCAGGAGATAAATATAATTGTCCTGGGTTTATTGTCCAGTTAGGAAATAAGAAAAACACACACATCTGAGAGGTGAAAAATCCATCTTTGCTTTTACCTCTCAACCTTTTTATAGAGACTCACATTAATTGTAGGGGGTCAAGCTAGTTATTGTAGTTTGGCCCACCTTTGGCCTAAGAAAGCTTAACGCCTGATTTACGAAATGTGTGTGAAAACATCCTTCTCATTCTCGAGGTCTTAAATTAAGTAAACCTGAACATACATACATACATACATACATACATACATACATACATACATACATACATACATACATACATACATACATACATACATACATACATACATACATACATACACGATTGGCATGATTTCAGATTCAGATTGATTTAAACTATCCGTGAATGCCATTATTTCCATGACCAATCTAGGGAAAAAAAGACTCATAACTACAGAACAAGCAAAATAATATATTTTTTAAGTTGTCTTCAGTATAAAAGGTATTGTAGTGATAGTCATCTGTGCACACATGAGTACATTGCAATCAGAGACGTCTAATAGTTCAATCTGCATAATTTTAATGGTGCTTATTTGAGAAAATGGAAACAAATATGGGCTTAAAAGCAAAAAGAGGGGATCAAGTTGTAACGAAAATCGAAGTTGCTGACTCCATGGCAACACTGTAGGCCTACGTCAAGTTTCCCAAATTATGGGAAATGTAGTTCAGAATGCTCTAACGTTATAAGTTCTGGTTGTAGTTCTTGCACACAATACTTGGACCAGGAGGGGGAGGTATTGCACCAAAAATACAATTCCTTCAAATGCAACACCTATTCAACTGCTCAATAAATCTAACACCGACGCATTTCTATAAATCCTAAAATGATCATATTATTTATAATTAGATTGTGAGGCTTATTGCTAGATCGTGTGGCAATCCCTATGTACAACACACATCCTTAATTTAATCATCACATTTACAGAGGGGGGGGCATACAGGCTATGTAAGCAATAAAGAGACAGGGCTGCAGTGTCACCTAGCAACAAGCGCAAAAGCCCCCTTCAATCAGCACTGATGAGAAAGAACTTGAGGGACAAAAAACAAACAAATCCAAGCCCAACAGTAGTAGAAATAGCTTCATGTGTCATTAAAACACACACATAGCTCATACATGTGGGTTAAATGTCATAACAGTAAAGTAAACCAGTCCTCAACACTGCAGCCAATGGCCTCACCCTGACTTTTCCTTCCCCTCAGTTTCTCTCACAAAAATATGCAGTGAGGCTTGTGTAAATAAACTAGCCCCGAGCACATTCCTCAAGTAACACACACACACGCACGCACACACACACAGACACACACACACACACACACACACTCTCTCTCTCTCTTGTCTGTACAGTGACCTCCGAACGTACCACTCATTTTAACCCTGAATCTGAGCCCATCATCCCTGATATTGAAAAAGATAGCAGACCTATGTTTTTATTGTCTCCATATGAGGCATATCTTAAATACTTATTGGGTTTTTTTCCCAGCTAGAAGATGGTTTCTTGTGTAGCTGAACAATTAGTTAAATGTTGAGTCTCTAGTTTGGCTCAGTGTCTCCTAAGCTCAGGTTGCGTTTGAGGGCGTATTCAAAAGAGGTGCACTATCAGCACTTTTACAAGCCGCCCAGAAAAATGTCCTGATGGGAAGGGCAAAGAGAGAGACGAAGAAACCTTAGGAAGGGCTCATGAATCCCATCGTTACTTTTTCACCTGGTAAGTTAAGGTAAAGCATACCTACCGTACATTAAAAGAATACACCTTAGGGTTCGAGGATACAGGTGTGTGAACTTTCCCCATGTTTTTTTGTTTTTTTTAATTAAATGATGAGTAAAAGCACACACACAGGATGTTACGGGTTTACTGTAGAAACCGTGACCAAGCCCTAATGTGAGTCACCAGGCATGAGTAGGTTAAAATAAAACACACTGTGAGCTGTCTTAGCTGTGTGGGTGGGAGTACCAAAAGAAGCAGCCGCTGTGGTTTCCTTTAAGGCAGTTGTGTGAAGCAGGTTTTAAAATGTGATCAGGCACAAGCACACACATTTCACACTATATATATATTCAGGAAAGGGTGAGATGATAAGAAGCCACTCAAGCCAAAGGAAACACAACAAAGACACCAGGTGACTGCAGCAAACTTTCAACGAAGTTCCACGAACTTAAGTTTATTGACCAAACCTGAACTCTTTATTTTGGGTTTTTTCTTTTTACAAAGAATGAAAATTCCCCTGTCTGTCCGGTAACAGTGTAAGGTGTTGTGCGGTATAAGTTCATGGTTTAAGTCGCTGACATTGTTACAGTGAAATTACAAAAAGCAGCCTCCTGGACTCAGCAAGCATGCAAAAACAAATCCAACAAACATACTGTGGTATTCCCAAATACACAAACAAATGTTAAAGTAAGAAAAATGCTTATTAATCTTATTAATTTATTAATGATCTATGTCATTCATATAACACAAGCGTGAACATGGTAACAGCTGACAGGTTAGCAAGGTGAAGTTCAAGTTAAACAAATAAGGGCCAAGTGGTTAAGCTTTAATCATTCACTTGTTAAATTGGTCAATTGTAAAGAGCAAAAATGACATGCGTAAGTCAAAATGTACAGCATCTTGTTTTACAGCGACAAAAAGAAAGACAACTTTCACCGCAAAGGGAAAAAGAATATATAAAGCACATCCCCAGCTTTGTGCTTACGGCATCAAAAGTACAATTTAATTATTGTAGTAAACAAAAACACAAATTCTCAACAAGATGGTCCCCCCCATAATAATGGAATAAATACAAATATACAAATACTGTGACATCTCTCTCACCTCCCTTGGAGCTAAGCTAAAATGAGAAAAGAATTGCCCTTTGGGAATGAGATGCAGGAGGATAGAGAGAGGAGAGACCAACCGTCGGCACCAAACATAGTCACTGGGCGAGTTTTATTTCCAGTTGTGAAAACTGTGTGTTGGTCAAATGTTGAGGCGAGATAATTACTTGTTATCCAGTCTTAGGAGCTGCTCCTTACCATTCACTGTTAGGGATTTTAACTGACCATCCTCCTCCACTTCTACCCGCTCCTGGCCGTTCTCCACAATCCTGTTACAAAAACAAAAATCAGACGTCAGGAAGTCAGACTGGTAAAGAGGTCTTAAAGAAATTGTTTGACATTTCGGGAGATGTGCCTTTTTCCTTTCTTGCTGAATGTTAGATGAAAAGATCAGAATGACGTATTTCCCAAAATGTCGAACTACTCTTTTTAAATGCTGGACTTTTAAGTACCGTTTTGTAGTAATTTTTCTGCCGTTGAGGAACTTTGTGGAGGTCGACACAGATCTGAAGTTACCCATTCCGCCTCCTCCTCCTCCACCGCCCCCATGGCCGCCAAATGATGAAGAAGAGAAGGACGTGAGTCCTCCACCACCCATGTCTCCAAATGGGCTAAAACCTGTAAGAGAGCAAACTTTCAAGATAAACCACAGTAAAGAAAGAAAAGCATCATAAATTCATAATGAATCCAGTCCAATGTGGAGTTATTTGTTGGGATGTATGGACCTGAATTGAACCCTGAGAGGCTTGGCCCAAACGCTGGGAAGCTGCCAAAACCAAAGAGCGATCCTCCCATCCTGCCTCGGCTTGCACCCCTGTGGCGACTGTGACCGCCTCCAAAGAAATCATCAAAGGGGTCATCAGCTGTGGAGGGAAACAGTAGAAATAGACACATTTGTGAATTAGAAATTGAGGAACCTTTTAAGACTTATAGCTCATTTTGTATGGCAAAATCATGGAAGGTTGTACATTTGTTTCAGTTCTTAAAACATTAACCTGAATATATTTTTCTTTCTTCACCTGGGAGCAGAAGAGGTCAACCGTAAACAACACTGACGCATTCACTATTTAGTTGATTTTGAGAATTTGTTGCCTTAAACATACAATATATATGCAGAAAAAAAACTATAATCTATCTAGAATATCAATATAAAACCAAAAATACAACAAATTTGGATGAAAGTGGATGTGTGTTTGTCACTACCATCGACCCCTTTCACATTACAGTCATTTGCTCTGTTGTTAATATAGAGATATTGTTTAGAGCAGCTTTAAGGCACAGCTTCTTAAAGTGGCAGATGTAGGAGCATGAGTTTTATACTTTTTGGAACAATCTTAACTGTCAGAGTGCCCACCACTTATTCTCATCCTAAAAACCCTGTGGACATGCTACTAATTGCGTGCTGCCAATCTGGGTCGCCCCAGCAGGATAAGGCTGGGTCACTGGCACCATTTGCTTAAAAAGGACTCCTCCTTCAACCTTGAATGTACCGAAGCAGCGACAAGAAAGCTTTACTTGTTCCCTCTGAAAGAAAGCTTTAAATAAAAGAATCCCCTGAACACTGTTGTCCCTGCATTACTGTCCATTTATCTCGAAGAAGACACAAGAGGAGACAGCTCTGCTCTCAAAAGGCTGCCTGTAAGACGGCAGACGTTATTGAAAGAAAGAGAGGGGCCGAGAAATGCTACTTAAACATAAGAATTCTGGTTTAATGCTTGTGTACATGATCAGCGTACACAAAGAGATAAAGGTCAAGGCATTCTCACTCTCACAGTTATGTTCTCTGAGAGAGCCACAAAAAAACCTGTCAAGCACAAGGACTGAGAGTAAATCAGTGAGGAATGTGCCACACCTTTAAAACATGGCACGGGATTTAATAGCAATTAAATCCCGTGCCATTTTGACAGTAATAGTGTCAAATTTTTTTTTTTTGCTTCTTTCTTGTATATTTCTGCAGTATGTCCAACAAAAAGTGTGTAAAAATGTTCTGTGGATATCTCCTTATTGTCTACTTCCTTCACATGTTCATTTGAGAATGAGACTGGCTGTTCTTGGCAGACAACTAAGCCCTCTTCATCGAGTGATTCTGTATTCGTCTCTACAGCACACACACAAATACACACACACACACACACACGCACACGCACACACACACACACACACACACACACACACACACACACACACACAGACACAGACACACACGCCCATCCCTCAGTCTGCTGGCCCGCTCTGAGGTGGGTAAGTGACAGATCTACAAGACCAGCTGCTGCTCACTGAGACAAGCTGCTGGACAGTCAGGACTGGAGGCTGGATGGGATTTAAAATACACATTTCAAACTTCTTTTTTTGCTGCTGCCATCTTAAGGAAAGTCAAACCAAAAAGCTTCTTTATATAGATCTATCCCAGGAAAATCACTAAATATAGAGTTGAAATACACTTGACAAGATAGATGCTTGGACGGATCCTGTTGCATACCAATTAAGCAAAATAAAGGTTGTCCCCAGTCAAAATAGAACTTGAACTTTACTCTCCTAATTACACAAGGACCACTTTAAAAAAAAAAGCCTAACTGTTTATGCTATGTGTACAGACAGTAAACAGCAACAGCTGAGCTCCACCACTTCATCGTGTTGATGTTAATAAATACATTAAAACATGTCAGCTTATAAAAAAGAATCTGATTTAAATGATGACTTCACTTTCCCTACGGGTTGTAATTCAGTACCCGCCTTTTTTAGCACATTTCCAATAACTCATATATTAGATTACAGTTCTTTCAATAACTTTGTGTTCCACCAACGCTCCCATTGAACCATGTTTTACATGTGCTCCGACACATGGAGGCACACACACTTGGCGTTATTACATCTGCTTTTGTTTTAATACGGAAGCTATTTTTGAAAGCATTCCAGTTGAGTGATGTAGACGTTCAAATCCATCCTCTGCCTGCGTCTGAACTCCATATTTAGAGCTACACAGGGTGAACTACACATGCCTCCCAATCAGCCTTTAGCTGAACCCAGACAACCCTGGCCAGACGCTAAACGCCTATAACTACACATAATACAATTACTGACAAGCATGATACAATCAACAGTCACTACGAGAAGCTGTCATAATAAATGAATAGTCAACAGCATGTTACCAAAGCCAGCAGTATAATAGCATACATGGGTTATATGAAAAACAAAAAGTTACCATAATTTTGTCCTTGTGGGGAAAATGCTAAGAGAAGTGGAGGACAAAAGAAATGAAAGATATTTGTTAAGTTTTAAAACTAATGACAAAGTGGGGGGTGAAAAAAGATGTCAACAACTGTCGAAATGGATAAAAATAAGAGGTCAAATTCAACATATAGCCAAAGCATACAATCTAAGATGTGAAGCTAACACTAAGGGGTATTTTTTACTATAAATTAATCTTCCTATAATTTTCTCTTATCGTTCATCCAATATAATGTCAGAATTGCACACATTTTCAGTAAGCCCATGGTAACAATTTATCCAAGTAACAGTCTGAAACCAAATTATCGATCATCTTTGAAAGAAGAAGAATAATAAATAACTTTAATCGATCGGATCAAAATCAATTAATTGTTTCAGCTATGCTAAGATGAAACATGTCTTTGTAAGAACAGATGAAATGGATCATTTATGGTAAAACAACCTGTAAATCCAACCACTTTAAATTGAGCTTGCTCTGTTTATTTATAGTTAAGATGCCTTTATGTGTTCCATTTATTTATATGAATGGTATTTTTCTTCCTTTTCATGGAGCATGTTTCACTAACTGAAAGAGTTTTTTTCTAAAAAAAAAAGGACCCAGAGTAAATGATGAGGTCTAAACCTTGGCTAAAAGATGATGGCTACGTAATGAAGTTGAGGTCAACATCCAGCAGAGATACTCAGCGTAAGCCCACGTGTGAGATTTAATGGCAGGTGACCTCCCGAAGTGAACAGTGATGAGGTTATTGCAGATGCACAGTGCAGTGCCATGCTGTGGGGGATTACATAACGTCTCCCTGTTCTAATGCGCCATCTTTCACCTTTCTACACAGCAGGGGCTGCTAGCCAACAGCCAAACTAATTAGAAATAGAAATATCAATGATTTACACAACAAACAACTAGGACCTACAGGATGTTCTCTTTTTCTCTCTCTCTTGAGCCTTCTCAGGTCATCTGTGTATATTTTTGACTAGATAAAATGATGCAGCTAATAATAGCCTTTGTATACTCTGCACTCTTATGACTCTCTTCAGTCCCTCTGCTCTCTCTTCCTACTCCCAGAATCGAAACTGACTTACCAAAAAAATCTGCAAATGGATCTCTGCCACCAAAGAATTCCCTGAAAACGTCATCGGGATTACGGAATGTGAAGCCTCCGCCGCCAAAGTGATCATAATGGCCCCCTGTAAAACAGAAGACAATAAAAGTGAATTTAACACACAATGAATTTATCAGAAGCAGGATTATAAATGTCCGTATCATTACAAGTCATAAAGAATACCGACGCAATACCAAGTACTTCATTTGAATGAATAACTGTTAAATGTTACTGCTGATGGTTAAATAAATCAGAATAGTGTAGGAACCATGCCACTAAAAAACATCATGTCTACATGGACTCAAAATGATACCTTATTTTAATCCTCATCAGATTTCTCCTCTTCAATATTGACTACTGAAATCGTATCATCTCCATGGCACTGAAATTAATATTTTATTATTTTGAAAGTAGTCTCCTTACCTCCTCCTCCTCCACTTGAAAGACCTTCTTTGCCATATCTGTCATAAGTATTCCTCTTGCCTTCTGTTGTGGGAAAAGGAAGACTTTTCAGAAAACAGATAAAACAGACGAGCAGATAGAGAAAATGCCCATCCTGTTTCATGTAAACCTCAGTTAGCATCAATTTAACTACCCCAACGCCTCATCGTTGTATACCTCTGCCAACCATTCAAGTTGCCGTTTTACATCCATGTCGGTCCAAAATGTCATCACTTCATCATTTGACCCTGGTAGTCATTTGTTTGAAATTGTCATGGTGTCACAATGACCTTGACCCTTGTCCTTTGCCCACCAAATTCTCATGAGTTCATACTTCAGTCCAGGTGTATGTTTGAGGCCAATTTGAAGAAATTCCCTCAATGCGTTACTGAGATATATTACTTCTAGAGAATGGGATGGGCGTGAGGTCACAGTGACCTTTGTCCAAATTTGGAGAAATTCCCTCCAGGCGTTAGTGAGATTTGGCATTCAAGAGAATGAAGAAGCTATGGTTTTTCACCGATGTGGAGGCATAAAATAATTTCCAAATGACATCCAAATGCCTTTTATCCACTTCACGTATCAGTAAGGCCATCTGCATGTTGACTTATTTGCTAAGTTTTTGAAAAGGGTACAAAGATGTCTTTCAACGTTCTAAAAAGGCGTAACTATCAGTGTCTGGACACATTTACAGGCCATAGTGATAACTGTTTATGACATCAAATGACAAACAGAAAGTAAAAATGAAACACACCACACAGGAACTGTGGACACGAGTTACTAATTCAAGCATAAACAATCCTGACGTGCTGTACATAACTACATTCTAGTACATACTAATATAACTCATATTTACAACATTCCTGTTATTACATTAACTTAAGAAAAAGGATAATGATTACATGTATCTGCTTTACATATTTGATGCATGATCAATTTGTCCGTAGCACAAACTATGAAAAACTGTAAAGTTAGCATGAGATGCTTGCTAAAATTAAACATGTTTACATATTCTATAACCAGATAATACTTTCATTTTGCCTTTAAAATGTATTTTGTCAGGGAAAATTTGTTTAAGTATTTAAACATGATTTATAACTTTGATACCATTCGGGTAATAGAATAGACTGTATAAGATGGGTCATCATGTTCATATGTTCTTCACTTAACATGGCTACATGACATATTTTGTCCCTCTACAGAGAAAAACCTTACCATCTGAGAGCACTTCATAAGCCTCTGACAGCTCTTTGAACCTTTTCTCTGCTTCCTCCTTGTTGTCTGGATTCTTGTCTGGATGCCACTTTAACGCCAATTTTCTGTAACTGAGGGCACAAATGACACAGTTAAAACACTGGTATTTACATCAACACAAGGACAAACACACCATGTATACATTATACTGTAGATATTCCAAGAGGAGATGGTCAGTTCTTAATACAGAAATGAGAGGTGGAAAATGTGTATGCATGTTTAACGGGCATCCCCCCTATCAGAAACACATATCTACATTCAAGTCTTTTTTTAGGGTGGCAACCATGCCTACACCAAACACACAGACATCGCTGTATGCGCGCACACGTAACAAATACATAAACGCACACACTGTCCTCCCCCCTCAGTCCAAGCAGAAATAACAAAGACAGCCAGCACTCCACTGACGTTCAGCGGAGGCTCGCACAGCGGCTTACGCTGCATCAGCTGTTTGTTTCTAAGCCCAGCAGCAGCACCGGCAGCTAGCGGACACACAGATGACGTAGACAAGACTACGGACGGAAAGTCAGCCAGCAAAAAAAGGGCTGCACACAATCCAGGGATTGACTCCCTTATGGGTCTATAGTAAATAGTCTTTGTAGTCCACCGTCTTTGTTGTAATCTGTGACATCATCAGGCTGTCTAAAGCCTGGTCAATAGTCAGCCGGGCAGACTGAGTTGAACAATGTGGTTTCAGTCTTTGTAGTCAGAAGCCTGAATGTTCACTAGTAAAAGCATTAGCAGACATTCTCCTGCTCTAAAAACAGTATTACTGGCTGATCGTTTCTATTTTCATATCGTCCACATTTATATAAAAAAAATAATGAATTACTCAATAATCTCTAGATAGTAGAGATTTGTTTTAAAACATCTTAGTTCTGATGGTAAGTTAGTTTTAAATCGGCTTAATCAACCCTTCAATCATCGATAAATGGTTCGATTGCTAGCTACTATCATTTGTTTTTCAGGCACTTCTGTTTTAGTAAATGCCAAGTGGGATATACTGAAGCTCTCAAAGATGTTTCCCATTTGCAATTAGAAGTTTACGACGTGAACACTGCTCTCAAGTTGGAAACTAGTAATAACGATAACTCCAAAATGACACAAACAAGGCAATAGGCACAGCGTTGGTTTAAGCTAAATGGAAAGACAATGTGCAAGATTAAAAGTAAAGATCACCAAAGTTATAACGACTCATCCTGACGTGGAAATGAACGTACCAAATTAAAAAAATGTACATTTCACTTAAAACCAAAGAAGTCAACCTGCTGGTGGTGCTAGAGGTAATGTCATTACATTAGGATTTCTCCTCTGGACACCACAGATTTTTTGTACCAAATGACATGGCAATCAATCCAAGACTTGTGGATAGAGAACAGTCTGGAGAGAAGTGGTGGACTGACAGAACCAAGCTGCTAGGGCGGCAAATACTTCAATCAGAGATCGAGGAGAGAGAGCAGAGGTCATTGGCTAAAGATATGACATATTGATTGGTGTCAGCAGAGATAACATTCGACTTTGGCAGCCAATAATTGAGTGCATAGACATAGCAGGCACTCAGCTTTCGCTTTCTATCTATGCTTGACGAATTGTGATACACTGGTTGATTTGATGTTCAGTAGTTTCATCCTCACTGTAAATTTCCCCCTTTGAGCACAAGGCTAATTTCACACAGGCTCATTCAACATTTAAAATTGAATTCATAGGAAACTCTTCACTTGTCAAAACAAAAAAGGTGTCTGTGAGAAACCTCGGAGGAAGTGTGATTACCCGAAACTGGCCTGTTACGTGGGTGATCTGCGTGTGGTGGGTGAGTGTAGGGGGAAGGTATTTGACAGCGGCAAGGTTACAGGAAGAAGAGTGGAAACTTTCTGCATTGCAGCCTCTCTGTTCTCTCTCCTTGTGTCAGTTTATACAGCTAGATGGAGATATATTTAACCTATTACGCCCCTCAGAGTGGGCCACATTTAACAACAACACTGGGGCGGGGAAATAGGGCAGAAAAACACTCAGGGGCACTTACGCTTTTTTGATGTCCTCTTGCGTTGCATTTTTCTGGACTCCTAATGTCTGGTAGTATTCCAGCATGGCTCTGTCTGTGTGAGTTTTTTAGATTCTGTCCTGTGTGAGGGTCCTCTTTGGGGCGGCCTCTGTGGAAAGAAAGTTAAGTTCTGTTAAGACATGTTTGCTTGGACAGATAAAGCCCAACAAACTGAGACCGAGCTTGGCCATGCGTGAAGGGCGAGATACCTCCCTTCCAGACCCGAGGGGTAAATTTGTAAAAGGGGCGGTAGGGGGCAACGGCATTAAAGAGGGTGGCAATACCCAACAATGTAATCAACTGCACTGAAATAGAGATGCAGGGAGGTGGACAGCTTAGCTTATACAAGCAAAGCAAAATAACATAATAAGTGGGTTATCATCCCTGACCCTCAGGCTGTAAGAGAGAAAATCTGAAACATGTTTTACTTTGAAATTTGGATATAGCTATAAAGAACATGAAGCATTTCTTAAACATGACCTAGTGTTGAAGTTATGAATCTTAGCCTTGAAACAAGACAGAACAGGTCTGATGAAAAAGTATCAGAAGATAAATCAGGTTTTAGCCACAGATTTCCATTTTATTTTCCAATTCTACACCAAAGGGATGGTAACCTGCACCAACACATAGTCATCAAAGTCATGCGCTCAAAATCTTTTCTGCTCTTTGTACACATTTGGCTCTGAATATAATAACTGCTTCCAATATCCGGAGTCTTGATCTAGAGGTAGATACAAAGAAATATCAGACTACTAAAAGCAGCAGATATTTGACTCTGAGCCCCTAATAAAGATGCCAAAATGTGAGTGGCTTGCCATCCTCCAACTGAAAGTTCATGAAACCGTCCCCTATAACTTGAGTTGTAATCATTAGCATGTCCGGCTAACTAGCTTACGACTAAGCGTTACATCCGAGGCTAGAGAGCACATTATTAACAAACTAGTTTGTGGGGAAACAAATTTCCTTTTTGCTTTTTTTGTATTCACCAATTAGATAATATCAAACATTTCGGGTAACGTTGGCGGTTATGTCCTGCCCTGTATTGTATTTTGAGAACTTTACAGAATAGCAAACCCACATTTTCATTTGTGTAACCTTCACATGTTGGACTAAGACCCCTTCTATGGGCTGGACCATCGGTGTCAACCTGTGGTCATTAAAAGTGCAGTGTTCCACTAGGATTGTAGAATACATTGTACTAACGGGAACCTCCGCAAGGCCCCAAAAAATCATTTTATAAATGCCCAAAATAAACACCAAATAGAGAGGCGGTCTCCCCTTCCAGTTGACCGCCGTGGGACCTTTTTTGTGAAAAAATAGTAGTTAACAGCCAGGGACAATTAATTTTTTGATCTTGTTTGAATTGCGCCACGATGCGTGTATGTTTTATATTGGGATGTACTCACCAACAACCCTTCAGCTGAGATAACATTACATTTGTGCATGGAGCATACTACTATAAATATACTACAAACTGAAACTGTCTTGACTTGCAAAATTACCTTTTCAATCCACAAAAATCATATGTGTTATTTGTGCTACAATTGAAACAGGATCTAGGGACTAGGGGAAATACTTAGTTACGTTACTACCAATCACAGTAGACCACATCTTTTTCTCATATAGCCTAAAGCAGCCATCGTCCTCATGGTTCCAGTGAAGGTTATCAGCTAATAATGACCTTTATAATATTTTTCCCTCTAACTTCTACCCTCTTTTACAGTGAAATTGTGCAAAATCAACTGATTTGATGTGCAAATCACACAAAGGGAGCAGGTTTTTATAATTGTTAACATGCTGTATTTTTTCTGTGCATGGGCCTTAAACAGAGCATGCCACAAGTTTTCTTTTTACACCTATACAAGCAGGGCAGTCTCTTGTTTTTTTTAGGCTCTTTTCTGTGGTTTGTATTAAGAGGAACTAAGTGCAAGATCTGGTTATTCTCCGAGATTAAAGCCACATAGTTTATACTTTTATAGTTTAACAGTTTATCTCTGTATGTTTTGGCTTTCAAAATCGTATTTCATGTATTTCAATATCCTCCACACCTTGTAAATCACACCCAGAGCGGCCACTCTAAAATAGACCTTCTGGGTTCCCATCCACAGCCAAATAATCCAACAACTCGGCACGTATTTATTTCATATACATGCAAAACCATACAACATACTGCAACAGGCCGACTAAAAACAATGAGAAAAATGCCAAGAAAACCCACAGTCGGCCATTAATCATCAAGAGATATCTTAGCTATCGCACTAAAAATGGTAAACAAACCAGCGAGGACCACTTACACAGGGAGTCCACTGTGTCCTGTTTGTTTGCTATTTATAACCTGTGGCCTTTGCAGTTAGATTGTGTTTGTGTGTGTTGTGAGCATGTGGGGGGTTGGGGGTGTTTGGCACATGGCAGTGCCAGTAAGGGACTCCTGGTTGAGACATGGCACAGACACTTAACACATCTATTCTGCAACTCCAAAGCCCCTCTGAAACTTTATCTTTTTATGTTGAATTCCCCCATTTACTGATTTAAAACCTATCTTATCCTCACTGTTAGAATGACCTCCTTTCCACCTCCACATCCTAATATAGACCACAATCAAAATATAAGAGTTATGAAAGTAAAAAAAAAAAAAAGAAACGAATGTACTGACTCATCATATTAAATGGATCTTCTTTTATCCCACTCACTTCAGCTTTTACTGACCTTTTCACCTGCCACCAGTTCCCCTGCAGCGGTTGGGAGTTAATGGACACTGCCTGCTAGAGATGTGGTTACTCACGGTTCTGTGCAGTGCGAGTATCCATGCATGTACGTGCAGATTTATGCCTTCTGGTAGCATTTAACTGCTAACCCAGATCTGAGGGATTTCTGCTCCGTTCAGCGTGAACTATGCCTCAGCGTGAGCAACATATGTGGGTCAATCGACCCCATGATGACTCAGAGAACCAGAAGTGGAGGTTAAAAAAAGTGTATCAAATCACAGACAGAGGCAGTCCATTATTGTATGTAAATTTTTTAGTGAAGCTCTACTAGGAGTCAAATGAATAATAAAGTCAAGAAAGGCCTTCCTAATTCTGGTTAATTAGAGGATACTCAAAGATAAAACTCATGGAAAAGCAGCTTTTTGCCTATTTTACCATTATTTTGACAATCATTTTGTACTGTGCAGGAATCCCAGATCAGTCTACAACAAAATGACCCATTAAAGTCCATTACAAGATTAAATTACAGTAATTATCAATCACTGTAATGGGTGTTTATAAGGATCTGTTCTGTTGGAGTTTAAGAGCTGGTTGAAATAAAAGCCTAAGCTCAAAGTATACAGTACCAGTCAAAAGTTTGGACACACCTTCTCATTCAACTACTTTGAAGAATCTAAAATATAAAACATATTCTGGTTTGTTGAGCATTTGTTTGTTTACCACATAATTCCATATGTATTCCTTCATAGTTTGGATGTTCTTCAATATTAATCTACAATGTAGAAAACAATAAAAGAAAAAATAAAGAAAAACCATTGAATGAGAAGGTGTGTCCAAACTTTTGACTGGTACTGTATAATGGATCTCAAAGTGAAGAAAAGAGAAACCATGAATATGACAGCCAGCCAGGGTTAGGTTTGGGTAACTTGTGAAGATCTCAGCCCACCTACTCTTGGACAGGTGTACTGAGGACAATGGACCTCAGGGCTCTCAGGACTTCATTACCCAGCTGGCTTTGAAATGGAGATTTCCCAGGAGCATTGGGTCGAGGATACAAGGGAAAAGTGACTGCAAAAATTGATGGATAGATGAAGGATTATTCAATGATTTTAAAAGAAAGTTACCAGAAGAAGACCTTACCAGTCATTACTACACTCGCTATCATGAGTTCAGGGGAATAGCAAACCTAAGTCAACAGCAATGGTCTGATCTCAGTACTTGTATTTTTTGGGAGCAAACACATAGTTGAGCAGCGAGATATAACAACAAAAATATGTTCAAGTTCATTTTTTCAGCTGTGCAGCGCTGGTGTGCCAAATAGGATTTCTCTTGAAAGGGCAATATTGTGCAACAGCAAACTAATGAGACTAAATGTCAAATTCTTGTAATGGTGAAGATAAAAGTTTTACAGAGTTAGAATACATTATATTTAATAATAAGCTTACCTGTTAAAGATTATAGTAATTAAAGGCCAACAATGTGACTGGAATTCCCCTAAGAGTGACTAGCAACTGCATTCTTACCATAAACCCCATCATGTCAGTATGAGCAGATAACCAGGGTTTGGGCTAAAGGGTATATCAGTGTTGTAAATGTTATATCCGTCTGCACAGCTACTCCCTAGTTAATTATCAGCAAAGACACGCAATGTTTCATCTCTTGATTCAAATGTCTGTTTAGACTTCAGTTTTGTGGTTTCTTTCAGGTTCTATCCAAGATTACAAATTAGATCCCTTATGCAATTTTTGCATGCAGACTTTTTTTTTAAACCTGCAAACCCACTCATACTGTTATAAATCTTTCACTGAGTCCAGAGTCTCCCTCACTGTGATTGCAATCAACAAAAGGCAGCTGGAGGAGGTCTCTCATTGTCCAAGAACTCTCTAACACCACCACAAATCTGACATTAACAAGAAAAAACAGGTTCTGGGCAGACGGAAACAGACACCTAACACAAATCACAGCAGACAGAACAGATACTAATGACAGCTAAACCAGCACACTAACAAGCTTGTACCTTATCTGAAATGATTCATAGCATGGACTGGACTGTTTGTGATTAAAGAAACTACACAGTGTGCACATGATCAGCGGCTCATCTGAGTCTCCTCTTGGTTTTTCTCTTTACTTCTTCTTTTAATGAAAACATGTTCTAAGAGGTTATCATCCCAAGAAGACCTCATTTATTGTAAACAGCAGAGAGCATTGTCCTCTTGGACAGGGAAACCATTCACAGATTTGAATGTGTGGGAAATCATGGAGGAGATTTGTTAGAATTGATCTGCTCCAGCCACCAACTGGAATTCATTTACCATCACACGGCAATAGTTTAGCTTCTTAGCACTGTAATAGATTCTGCTTTCCCCATTCCTCATAAAGATGGGGTCAAACATGACTACATCTTTTTGGTCAAAGTGGTAAAACTGGTCAATCCAAGAAGGCACAAGAACGCCTTTATCACTTGAAGATCCTTCTAATGACAAAATTAATGCATGACATGCCATTGTATAACTGCCAACTTTTTTGTAGTAGTATTTACATAGTATATAGTATTTTTCCAGTCATACTGTAGGTGTAATGCCAATAAGACATGTTGTATGACATAATCTAATACCTAGTACATCTGAAAAGGTTTTGCTTAATCATTTTTATTACTTTTTACTACTTTTCCTGTTTCATTACACTGCATTGAAGTTAAGTCTACTCATCCAATAGATAATAGAAATGAAATCCAAATTAATAATCAACTGTTTCAGTCATTCATCAAGTGAAAATATCAAAGTTTGATTGTTACAAGCCTCATACACTGGGCTGTCAAATGTCAGAAAATAGTGATCCCAATATGATTGTTCCAAATGTCTTGAATTGTCAAAGAGACAGTTCAAAAACTTTACAATGATCCCCATATTTAAGTATCTGGAACCAACAAATGTTTGTCATTTTTGCTTGATAAAAGACTTATGATTACTTAAAAATCTAAAATAACGACAGTCTATTTAGTGCCATCGATAAATTGATCTGTTGTTTTAGCATAAAAGACTCACATATGTTAGGTTTGCTATGTCTCTATTCACATATCATACCATAAAATGAAGATGTTGTTTGTGGCAAATCAGCCAGTAGATGAAACAATATATAAAACAATCTCAAATGAAGTAAGATCCAGTCGAAACACTTCCAAATATAATATTCAATGTGTTTGAATTTACTCCTTGAACTGCTGACGTTAATTAGTGGCATTCATGAATGAAAACAAACTCTTGCTTAACTTGAGGAACAGGCAAACTTCTGGAAGCTACCACCAACATGTGACACACACACACACACACACACACACACACACACACACACACACACACACACACACACACACACACACAGATCAGATCAACAGAAACAGTTTTCTGAGATGTATTAATAGAAAGTACGAGGATGTTATCATAAAAAGCAAATAAGTTGCATAACATTTTTTTTTAAAACAACTCGGATGCAAATGTTCTCATAATCACCATAATTGCTACATAAATTGAAAGGCTTGCAGATTACAGTGTTGCAAACTGAGAATGCATCCAATATATATTAATATATATATAAAAATATATATATAATGCATGATGCGACACCACAGCATCCCCACATGTAGCGTTACATTAAGGTTACAGTGTGTCTATCTCGCACATTTCTCCAGAGTAACGCCGCATAGACGCACAACTTGCACCGCCTACACCTCCTGATGGAGGGCTTACCTGTTTTTATGAAGTGTCTTGCTCAAGGGGCCTCTCTCCCTTTATTGTCGCTATTCCCCCGGTCTCCTCTCCGGTGCAGAACCCGTTTCTGCAGCCGCTGGTCGCTGGTGGTGTCGCGTCAGGAAACTGACATAGACCAGTCCGCTGTGGTGGTGGTGGTGGTGCTGCTTTCAAGTACTGTCGGATATCGGAGTTAAAGCGCACAAAGTCAGAGCCCGACTGGCAGTTGGACTGGTTTTGGGGGAATTTGATTACATGTAAATTTATATGGTAATAGGAGACAGCAATGCACAATTTAAACTGAAATATTAAGATCCACGGTGCGGCTCAGGAGGGTTGGTGGTTCAACACCTAAAACAATCAAACTACTCCTGAATGTTAAGGTATCTTTTTTGTGCAATAATAGTTATAATAGTTATTATGTTGTGCAATAATAGTTATTCTGTTGTGCAATAATAGTTATAATAGTTATTATGTTGTGCAATAATAGTTATAATAGTTATTCTGTTGTGCAATAATAGTTATAATAGTTATTATGTTGTGCAATAATAGTTATAATAGTTATTAATAGTTATAATAGTTGTTGTGCAATTGTATAATAGTTATTCTGTTGTGCAATAATAGTTATTCTGTTGTGCAATAATAGTTATAATAGTTATTATGTTGTGCAATAATAGTTATAATAGTTATTCTGTTGTGCAATAATAGTTATAATAGTTATTCTGTTGTGCAATAACAGTTATAATAGTTATTCTGTTGTGCATATAATATTTCAGTTATTGTTGATTATTTACTGTTTTTATAGAAGCCAAAGGTTCAAAACTGTGTAGCTCAGTTTGAAGATACTTTAAGTAATTTACAATAACCAAGGAGAACTTAAATACAAAAAAAACCATACAATCACGTTGCTTAAATATCTATTGCGTGTGCTTGAACCATATAATTACTGTTATAGCACAGTGGAGACAAAGCATCCAGGATGTTCTAGAACTATAATGTTGCATTCAAAGTATTTTAGAAGAGCTCTGGCCTTGTGGCTTTTGCTGAACTCTACTCCTTTTCCAAAGTCTGTGTCAACACTGATTGACGCTCAGGGTAACATTCTTTTGTGAATACTTGTATGGTGTTGCCTCAGAGAAGATATATCTGCAAATTATATTTTGATGAGTTAATATCATTAGATTTAGAATTTTGTTGCAGAAATAAATGACCTACTTTCAGATATTTCCTCTATTTTGCTGCTATAGTGCTCAAAATCAACGGAAAATAGTCTTATTAACTTTTCTATTCTTCAGTAGATTTATTTAGGTGTTGTTGTTTCTTACCCATCATAACCTATATTTAAACAAATAAGGACTGAAAGCATAGGATTTTGTCAATTTCAACATTGAGGCTATAAATGCATTTGTACTACAAGTCCAAGTAACTCACGGCAGTTTTTTCTTTTTTTTGCAGAGGGTACTTGAAAGCACCATGTCTTTGACTGTCGACAGCAGCGCTGTTTCGCTGACCCTGATCACGCACCCATGATGACACCCAGCAGACCCCGAGGACAGATGACCGTCTTCACTGTGCACATGTGCACTGGACACGAGCCTGTCCTGCGACCGAGATACTTTTAAAAAGTCAGAGAGTGGGGTTAAACATCAGAGCTTCTGCCATGCAGGTGCAGGAACCAGGACCAGCCCTCCTGCGCCACCTGTCGTGCAGAGAGCGTAACAGGTGACCTGTGACTACTAGAATGATTAGCTTGGGAAATACTGTGGAAGACCCTCTCTGCCATTAAAAGAGGGAACAATATAAATAGCTAGGAATTAAGTTATATGTTCTATGTGTTAAAAATGTAAGTAGACCCATGTCCTTAAGCTATCAACTTAGTGGTCTTTTTTTTTGTTTTTTTTCTTTTTTTTTTTACAGAGGAAACTGAATCATTACTGTAGGAAAAACACAGGTTGGCTGTTATGTCTTATTTTTGAATGGCAAAGAGTCATCATTAATAAGATGTTACACCTGAGATTGTCATACTCTTACGACATCAAATATGTGCTGTGAAAAAAAATCTCTCTCATAATCAGATCTCCTAATTTTAGTTAAGTTAAAACTTTGAGGTACTAGCATGCAATATTGAATACCTTTGCAGAGGGTTGAACTTTTAAATGGTATGCATTCCTGCACAGATCTTCCTACGCATTACTTTTATAGCATTTAGGGCCGGGCCCCAGATCATATCTCTCTCTCTCATTGCACGCTTCACCTGAGCGCAGTCTGATATCCTGAGGCAGGAACCTGTTGGCTGTAACCATATCTTTGTTTCAAAATAAAGGGGCCTGAACTTATTCCTGTTAGGCTCCACGAATGGGAAATATTCTGCCAGAGGAATTTAAAATAGGCTAAATCAGTGTTTTCTTTTACATGGCTGATTTGAACTCACTAATGTGTGAATTTGTGTATTTGTGTTGGCAGATGTGTAATAGTATTTTATTTGTATTTTTTTAAATTTTGTTGTTGGTATTTGATTTCACTGCAATTTGTGATCGCTTATTTTGAAAAGTGCTGCATAAATAAATATTATTATTATAATGTCAGGAGTCAGAGATGTCACAATGTACCTGCCCAAATAGAAGAAGTCTAACTAGACATAATAAGGTGTGTGGATGCACCACTGGTGCGTAGGGAATGTATTACATGACGTGAGGAAACAAGCTATTAAAGTCAACATAGGAGTTGACTTTATGTGCAGGAATGGGCTCTCATATTTTTAGGTTACAGCTCAAAAAGCTTGACAGGACGCAGGAGATCTAGGTAAAAAAACAAAAAATATAAAATCAGTAGGATGAACTCATCATAACCCAAAGAAACAGAAGGTAGCAGTCCAGGTTATTGCAGTTTTGAACCGAATTGAGGCTGAAATTATACAGACTGGCATTGATTTTAAATGGAAGATGAAGGTCGTTCTTGCCGTTAAAGCCGGCTGGAGCTCTTGCCAAGCAAAAGAAGACCCAATGAAAATGACAGATGGCTATTAATTACACTGGACATTATGGCCAGTCAGTATCTAATTAGACTCATTGAGCAGGAGGAATCACAGCAATAGATATCATGCACAGGTCATTATTTATAGTGCAGTCGATAGCTTTCTCCAAACGTATTCATATAGACTTTTATATGCTTTTCTTTGATAATTATGACTGCAGGATGCAAAGTAACCTCACACACAGATAAATGCAGAAGGTTAAAAGACAAACAATGATAATTCTTGAAGGTAAACTGTAAAGCAGCCCAGCTAATGAAGACTAGGTTGCTGCTTGCATGCAAATGATTGTAACCCAGAAACAAGGTTGGTCCACTCCCTGTTCATGTCTGGACAGGCAGAACGCTCACTCATAACGCTGCACTGTCACACACACAACGCAGTCCTAATGTGCAGCTATGTCAAATAAATGAACCTAAATGTTTGCCTGAAACCTCTTCAGGCTCTTTTTTTTAATATTCATAAAGCCAAATCAGAATGTCTTGTCTTTTCTGCTGCAACCAGGCAGCCAAAGTGTGTTAATGGTGCGTCTTTGAAATGTTTCCAGGGGGTAACCGGCACGATGAGCTATAGTTGGCCCCATTTCATTTATTAGAAGGCATAATAATGTGCCTGATTTAACATAAAGTGTCCCGCAGATGTACAAAAACATGAAGGTTCAAAATGAGTGCAGTGGGTGCAGTATCACTGGTTGACCACCAGATGGTACTCTGTTATAACAAATAACCTGAGAAGGGTGTAAGACAGTTTATCTTTGATGCAGTACCTGCAGTCATTCTGTTTAGTGATTTGTTCATCAAAGACCAAATCAGGTATGATTAACTTGTCAGATATGCTTCCATGTTGGGCACACACTCATCTAGTTTAATGCTCACATTCCCAGCATGCACTTTTGGGAGTAATCTTGTGCAAAGTAGGCTACAATCCACAATCACCCCTCAAGTGATGTTTGATGTTTCCTTGCTCTGCAGCAAGATAAACAAGCCTAAAAGCTTCAATTAGCTCTTAAAAGGCCTATGAGAAAGCTAAAGTATATTACGCACCGAGGATGATTCATAACACCCTGCATTAACTTTGTCAGTTATAATCCATCACGAGGTAATAGTCTTAAATAAATCTCATAGTAATTGAGATGAATCCCTCATTTCAATGACAAGTCTGGTTTTTAAGACCCAATTATCACTTTGAGTTCCCTGGCCCAGCGGATGTGAGGGGTTCGGGCTCTGGGAGGAGGAGAGGGGGCAGTAAAGTTGGCTGTTTCAGCAGAGAGGAGAGGATGGAGAGATGGACTCGGTCCAAAGAGGGATGGATATCTTCCCGGGCTGTACTGCATCAGAGGGCAGGTAGATTTATGGCCAACGCACACAATCTTAATTTGTGCTCAGCCCGATAATGCATCTCAAGGCCAGAATACTTCTGCTCAGTGTTTCTTAACTGGATGTTTCTTTAATTATATGTCAGAGGCCATAAAACTCAGGAGGAGATTTTCCCACAAAGCACTGTTTTATGTCTTGGTCATTACTGTAAATTACAAGCAACAAGAAAAAAAGATACTTATGGAAGTAAATGCAAAAAGAAAAGCGGGTTTATTTCCATACACTCTTTTTTTTTTTTTTCTTTCTTTTTCACCCTGTTGGTACACTGGTCATTTGAGCGGCCTCGTCGGCGTGACATAGTTGTTGCTCCCAAAGAGCAGACGTCAGGTCGCTGACCAGGGAAGAGATTGTTCACCTTAGCGAGCATGTGTGAAAACACGAGGGCTTCCATTCATCACACAAAGGAAAGAAAAACAAACCTGTACAAATACTGAATAATACAAGAGTAGTTGTAAACATATACATATTCACAAATCCATAATCATATAATACTCTCCCCCAAAATTTAGTCCAGCAATATGAGTCATTTCCACACTCCAGATGGCGTATGTACGCGTGTTACGTTATGGTTATCGGACACGACGGTCTATTACTTGTAATAATAATCATAGGAGAAATCGCAAAAAACTGTGGAGTTTTTCGATGACCTCTACATGAAAATACACGATGGCTGTACACAAAAGCTCCTCCACCTCTGCAGCCCTTGGCACACCACAAGGTGGCTTTAGAGTCCTTCTGTCGTTATATTGCCTCTTTATGTGATGCCACTTAATCTTTGGTGAAAAAATAACTGCCCGATCATGTTCCATTACACAAGAGAGCAGCAGCTACTCTTGGTTTGTGTTTCAGCGCATGTCCTGCTAAACTCAACCCCGTCGCCGTTCTTCTTGTGTGTTCTGGCGAAGTGATTAAACATTTAAATTACTTAAAAGCAACAAGGATTTAAAAAAAAAAAAAAAAAAGGCTTCCTACCCCGCTTGATCCTTTGTACCCCCTTTTTGCTTCAGTCTGCGGACGATCATTTCCTCACCCTCGGCTTGGCACGCACTCACTCATACACACACACACACACGCACACAAACACAGTAAATCAGGCAGGTCAGTGCATCATTCGTTTCCCTACTCTCTCTCTTCTTTTTTTTTTTTTTGTGACTCTGAATGGAGTCTTTATCTCCAAAGCCATTTCTGTGGCGGCGGGTCCGTGGATACAGGGACAGAGAAGCCTTTCCCCCCACCCCCCACCCCGACTCCTCAGCTCAGCTCGAACCCGGCAGAGGACTCGATGGCGTACAACAGCTTGTTCCTCATCAGGTGTTGGTCGCAGAACTCCGGGAGCTTGAGCAGGTTCATGCAGGTGCTGGCAGTGGGAAGGCGCTCCAGGTCGTCTCCGCCGTTGTGAATGCAGAAGGCCGGGTAGAGCTCCTGTGTGAATACATACGTAAGCTGTTAATAAGCAGCTGACAAATCGGCCGCAGTCACAGAGACATTTGAGGCATTTAGAGACGGACAAATAATGAGATATGAATCAACTCGTGTCCGTAATGATCGCAACGTCCAAAGCAATCCAGATTACGCAATAAATGTCAACGCCCACAAGGGGATAAATGTTAAAAGAGAGACATTAAGCGTTAAGCTAATACAGTGCAAGTATAAATTTAGGAAATCAGGTTAGCGTTGAAAGGCACTGAGTGGAAAAACTGGCTCACAGATTGACCCTTGGATGAGACACTGAAAGAATGGTCATTTCATGTTGTCCATCTGGCATTTTTTAAATCAAGCCTCCTTGTGATGAGGCCACCTCATCTGCAGACTGTGACACTGACCGTTTCCATCACAGGCCGGGCTGACAAAATAAACTCCTCCACCCTGATTTCATCCCGCTATTTAAAGTTAGCGTACGTGGTTCAGCGGCCGTACTCGCCCGATTAAATGGCTCTTCGGGGGCTTAGCTGTAATGACCCCATTTCTCTGACAATTACCGTATTAAACTATCATTGCTTATTGAGAAAGCGCCATTACCACGGCTATCATTTTGGAAAAAAAGAGAGTTTCCATCATCTTTTTTAAATGGCTTCTCCTGACAGAGCTATTTCTCCTCTAATGAATCCTGGGCCGTTTCACGACAGCTAATTAAGGCTTAGCTGGCTCAGGCTGAGGGCCGGGTCAGGGGCCGCTCCCCCACGAATTACCGCCCTTTCCTGCCCGAAGAAGAGACGAGGAATTGGTGGGGGAGAGATATCCACACTGGCCAAAGTCAAATTGATTAAATGAGGAGGGAAAGCAACTCTCAAACCCCGAGAGAAGGAACTGCAAAGGATTCTGAGGAGAGTTTTGTTCCCTTAGTCTGCTGCAGAACTGCAATTAGGTTTTCTTAACTAATGACAGTCATAAAGAGTACTAAAACCAATCATATGATGATTACAGCTTCTGGTTAGACCGAGTAAGACACATAAAAACTCCTTAATGGCACCGAGCAACACTTTCTGTCTTCCTCCCCTACATCTCAAACTACCCAAGTGTCTCACAAATCAAGTCAGTGAGAAAGCGAAACGGCTTCCAATTAGGAAATCATTTCAGAAATAGGAGCAATAATGATTCAGCGCTGCTAAAAACAATGTTTAGAAGTACGGGGGTATAGTTCCCTTGTATGTTCGTTTAACAGGAAATTGCTGCTTTCTGCCGGGTCACACAGAAGGCAAAAGTTCAAAAGTTCAACCTGCTACCGAGTTCTGATGGTGATATTTGTACAGCCAGGATCTCCGACCAAGCCCTCACATACATGGCTGCAGAAGGAGTTCTTCAACAGAGGAAGGTCATGAACTACAATACAACAGTGGACGTGGAGATAAGACCTCACCACAGTGGCTCGCTCTTATCGCCGCCTAATTTGAAAATGATCATTTCGAGGGCTGTTATCAGTCTAGGTATTTTCATTACATGCCCATTAAGAAGGAACACTCCCTCCTGTTGAGCTTGAAAAAACCTGGCAATAATGGAGGAGACAGGGAGTACAAAATCTGTAGAGTAAGTATGGGGAGAAGAAAAGATTGGAGCGAAGGGAATGTTTCATGTCTTGGTAAAACCTCACCTTAAATCCGAGCAGGGGAGGTCTGGAGCAGCTGGTGACAAACCTCAGCAGCTTACGCTTCTCCTCGTCTGTGAAGCCTTCGACCACTTCCCAAAAGATCTGGATGACTGGGTGTGTGGCAGAGTACCCGCCTAAAGGAGATTAAGATGGAGAAAAATGATATTAATCAACCCAGTAGTCTGTGAAGTGAAGGGACTCCGACTTAGTCTGCAAGCTCTTTGTTATATGTCCCTGTTGTACTGGAGGCGTAGAGTTTTAATGACATCTGTATTTACAAAGCACTATTTAGTCATGTTGGAAGTGTAGGATTTAGTGTTTTATGGAGCTTGAGTATACTTGGGACTAAAAGCTAATGTATCCGCCCCTGCAGCTACGGTTTGACCAGGGTTTTTTTTCTCTTGTGAGCCCCACAGCTTTGTAGAAATGCATTACTTAAATGCTGGCGTACCCCCATAAGGGACTATAGGAAGTGGAAACCCCAACAAAACTATTTTGAACATCAGCTCCTACCTGAGTAGTTTGTGAAATTTTTCAGGTCATCAAGACAAATTGGCACAAGAGCCCCAGATATCAGCACCTATAGATACATTTAAACAAAAACAGGTAGAAAAACATAATAAGTTTCTGCGAGTTATGAATATGTGTAAAGTTAATGGGCAGTGTGTTGCTCGTCACGTGCAGCGTACCTGGATCTCCTGCTGGTCAAACATGCGCAGCCACTCCAGGTTGACCACGTTGGCCAGGCCCTGTCTGAAGGCCAGGCAGTGAGGCCTGATCTGCTTGTTCAGCCTGTAGTCGGCCACCAGATGGATGTAGGCTATCCGGTTCGCTGTGGTCACAGGAATGTCTTTGCCTCCCAGCTTCAGCTCAACCACCTGCGTCAAAAAGGCTCTATGAGTTTACAGGTTTCCTCACAGTTCAATTCCAGTATTTGTCAGTATATATATACACGTTATATTTAAATATAACAGGACTGATAGCACCTGAGTAATATTACTGTCACTAAGCCATGCTGCATGCTTCATTATGCAGATCACATTATGCATATCATTGTGTCCGCATGAGGTGCCAGATGACCAACAAACAAAGAAAGTGCTATAATTGTGCCAGGTGGATTTAATTCAATCACTGAAAGGTAATTAAAATTGTTTTCCAACAGCACTCTGATTAAAGGTATGGCCCGATGCGAGTGTGTGTGTGTGTGTGTGTGTGTGTGTGTGTGTGTGTGTGTGTGTGTGTGTGTGTGTGTGTGTGTGTGTGTGTGTGTGTGTGTGTGTGTGGTTAAGTGCATTTCAGTGTGTCTAAATATAGCACATCCAATGAACATCTGGTCCAATACAATTTGGCCTGGAGTTCTCCTTTCATTAGCTATAGAGCAGTTAGCACTTGATATGATGTGCTCATCTCTGTTCATAAAGCCGGGTGTATGACGACATCATAGCGGCTACATGGGGACATATTCATCTTTTTCCAGTGCATTTTTCCTTAATCATATGTGATCTTATGTTTTAAGAACGTTATGACTTGCTTGTACAAATGTAACTTTAGGAATAAATTCACGTCCATTTGCTTTTATTTTGACTACCTCTTATAAATCCCAAAACAAAAAGGTGGACAATTTAACATCACCATGTTTTAATTTAGTTGAGCTTTCAAAGCAGAATCAGGCAGGTTACAGAGGTAGAAGACTAAATAGTTACTGCCTGTTACAGTTGTGCAGGCAGGGTTGTATGTAGCTCATTTAATGGACCACTTTTAGAATCATAGGAAGTGTGTACACAGGCCTATTCTCTGAATAATGCCTGTTAATGTCTTATGTGAATATATTCTGTATATTAATGTTTTTTTGTGCTTTTATATACACACACCTCTACGACGTCTAACTATAACATGGACCACAAAAAAAATAGTTTTGTGACTTCTTTGTGTTATCTTTGATGAACTTATAATTGTGGATAAACATTGGTGTTGTAACCATGTAAGTATCTTTTTTTTTTTATTAATTGTCAAGAAACAAAACAAAAAAAGAATTGCTACATACATTAGCTGAAAATGCAACATTATAAAAAGGTGAAAGGTCTTACTAAGTGAAGGTTATCACATTTTGGATTAAATGTCCAAAACATTAGTTCAGGTCTGATGAAGACCCATTTATTTTAAAACGAAAATGAAACAAAATGAAGCTTTGGGAGTTTTTATCCAGTATGCAGATACTCATGACAGCAACTACGTTTCTGAATATTTCTGAAAGGTGAACCTTTTTTGATAAACAGGACCAGGGACGGGGATAAACAGCTACATTGTCACTGTCACAGATACTTAAAACCATATTTTTAACAACAGAGCAAACAATAACTAATTGATAAGCCTCACAAAGATATTCATTGCAGCGATATTGAATTAGATTGCACTATAAAGTAAGTTGTTCCTCATATTTGCTATGTACAGTATGCTGTCCACTGAGGGGTAATAATTTAAACCTGTCTTTTCTCCCCCACAGTGGATTCTGATTATGTGCTAATGTAAGAGAATTACTGTCCTTATCTTGCTTGCTTTGGCTATCTCAGGAGGGCAAATGCAGGGCAGACTGCTCCAGGGTGTGTGCCTAATCTTTCACAAATTGTTTTCCCTATCGCTGTTTGCGATGCCCTATTTGCGACCAGGAGGGCTACATTGTAACTCGACCATTTCAGGTGTTGTTTGAGAAGAGCTAATAAGACGCGTTAAAGCCCTGAGCAAACAGGGGCTCCGGGTAGAGTGCAGGTCTGGGATCAGGTGATACAGAGTGCTGCTGGCTGCTCGTCTCCGCAGCCTTGAGCTTTGGAGGGGACGTGCTTAAGAGCAGCTAGCTGCTTCTGTCAGGCGTGTTTCAGATCATTTCTGGAGGAAAAGGCAGGTGGAATGGTCAACAGAGCTGCTGTGTTCCCGGCGCTGCTGCAGAGCTTAGAGCGAAGGTGGCGACGTGCTTTATCTCTCTCGGAGCTGAAAAGTGGTTCATCATGAGGGAAATGAATTATTAACGCAACAAAGGGGTGCTAAACAGGAGGAAGGAAAGACGGCTGAATGAGAGCTACTGACTGGGGGCAGAAATAGAGATGGAAAAAATAAAGAAGGTGAATCATTTATCCGACTCCATCCCACTTTGTCCCCAACCGCCCCCCCCGGTCACCTGAGCCTCTCCCAGATCGTTGTTGACCACGGTGAAGTTGAGGCCCAGCTCCTCCACGTCGCCCTCGTAGCTCTTGAGGAAGAGGAGGTTGCGGTACATCTCCGGGTCCAACGACGCCAGGTGGTGGATGTCCACCTCGGCACTGGTTCCCAAAAGTTTGGACAGGAAGAAACCGGCGAAAGGCAACTCCACCAGCATGTTCTCGTACAGAGCCTGGAGAAAAAGTTTGGCTGTTTACTGGAGGACAACTGCAGGACAAGGATACACTTGTCCACAAACATCAGTCAATCAGTGCAAATGAGGAAATGCTGGGAGCATTAACTACGGCAATTGTTTATTGCTTGCGTGTCACTGAATAAAACATGATGATTAGATATCCGAGATAACTAAGTGGATCACTGCATCACGCATCAAGTGGCAAGCATTTCATTATTAAGTACATATGCAAAAATATGATTACAACATACATTATACAACATTAAATTTGCCTACTGATCTTACATTAAAGAATCTAGTGATAAGATGGTAAATATGGTCACATTAGAGTGACTGAGGGCTAAACGCAGAACACAATCCATCTAAAACACACAGGCTTTCGGTTTCACTCGCCTCAAACTTTATAAATGCCAATTGTCACCTTGACCTCGAATGCCATTAAGAACCACAGCCGGGCAGGTGACTCATAAAACCCAAAGCTAATGTACTGGAATAGTCCGAAAAAAGAGCCCGTTGCAGGCATTAAAATATACAGGTCTTTATAAATGATAGCGCTAAAAACCCTGACCGCATCAGCTAAATGGATTATAAATCTAGAGGATTTCCATAATGCATGCATCTTAAACACACACGCACGCATAAATCACGGCTATTTTCTAAACACAGGTTAATTGCGCAACTTCAAACATTGTCTATTTTTTATGCAAAATAATCCACTTAGTATTTCTCTCGTGGCCGGCGCTCGTTCCAGACCATATGCGCCGCGTGGCCCCTTGAAACCTATCAATAACACTTATGCCGGGAAGAGGCAGCAATAAGTATATGGAAAAAACCTGTAGCCTTATTTTTTCAACGCCACACACTTTATTTATGAGTGTTTATTGCCAGAAATTGTGCCAAAATGACTTGGGCTGGAAGGAATTAATTATTATGGCCCCGGGCCTTTTAATATAAGTGAGTGCAGTGGCAACGCAATTAAAGCGGATCGCGGCACCATCAGGTGGAATAAATGCCAACAATATTGCAGGTGCATTCTGTTAGCTGCCAAATACATTCCTTAATTTACAGCATTAAGAATCAATAAAATTATAATGCCTTTCAAACGCATCACTATTAATAAGGGGTGCCAACCTCATACACCTCGAAAAGAAACCATGAGCGGCTGGAGATCAGTGAGAGGAGACTTGCGGGAAGTATGGCGGGTAAGGCAGGAAGAGGAGGAGGAGGAGGAGGAGGAGGAGGAGGAGGAGGAGGAGGATGAAACTTTCCTCACCCTCACAGTTTACGGAGTGGAGGGGCCACTGCTGATGAGGTTGGAGGTTTTGGACTAATGAGAGATGAATGAGGCACAAAGAGAACCTCCTGCAGCTCATATCACATAATGAGAAATGCGATTTTTGACATAGACCATGTCAGCAAACACTCCCATCAAGATTAAATGAACTCTTCCGTCTGAAGTCTGGAAGGACAGAACCACAGAAGCGAAAGAATCCTGTTTTCACGTTTCACCATTTGTTGCTTAAATCTTTCTTCTTGACAGCTGGGTGGACAAGTGAGGAAGAAGGATGACGACCGGCCTCTATTCTGATGCTCAATCCCATTTCAGTGAGTACCCTAGACAAGCCACTCCTGCCTGTAATACATCACCTCCACAACAATGGCACGCCTCGGACATTAATTAACAATATTAATCTCCTGTGTCCTTTGAGCCGCAATGTGCACTGTGCACACTGCAGCAGCGGTGATGCAATCCCAATCTATATAAACGGGTGCCTCTTATCCGGGGCAATAACGGCACTAAACAAATATCAATACACCTCTCACATGGCCATTCAAACGTCCATTTTATGGTGAAAGAGGAACTTAAGGTAGGGTTAATTGAAAGTCAAATTCAAATTAATTTCCCCTCGCTTAATTGCCTCAACCATTAGCTATTGAGAGCACAATATGTAGGGGAGTGGGGGTGGAGATCTTCTAGCTGCTGATTGATCATTTATCACTTAAGAATACACTGAAGAAGAAGAAGAAGAAGAAGAAGAAGAAGAAGAAGAAGAAGAAGAAGAAGAAGAAGAAGAAGAAGAAGAAGAAGAAGAAGAAGAAGAAGAGTTACGATTCTCTGATAAGTGGACCAAACCATCTCGAACCGAGCAAGAGTGAAGGGACCTGGATGTTCCTGACTGTAAAACAGATCAAAACGCTATTACCACATGCTTTGAACGCTTATTTATGTCCTGTCTGTGTGGGCTCACTGATTTAGTGCCAGCCAAATGCAATCACTACACAAACAAGAGGTAGGAATCATCGGCTAATGGAAGCCCTAATTGAGAGGCGACCGCTTGTCATGAGGTAATTCTTCTCCGGGTTGAGATGATAGCCCGCCGCCGCCCGCCCCCGCCCCCCCCCCCCACGATGAGGAAGGCATCTTGATAAACAATCACTACCACATGCATTAAGGATGATTTAGAAACATTAGGCCCTAATAAATAGTGCCATCGGAGGAAGGAAGCGACAGAAAAACAATGCCGTCAACAGATTATGCACAGGGCTAATTAAGAAAACTAAAGCTTGCTTGAGTGCCAGGTTAGAGTTCTAAGCCCCGGGAAACAAATGACGGCAATTTCTCTAAACATTGTCAGATTCCAGAACAAACACCAAAACAACCTCTAAATTTATACATGCAGCCAGTTCGACCTTGACACTGACTGATATTGATCTGCATTGACGCAGTATGTGATTAAATCTTACAATTTCCTGGATATTTTTACCAACAACTATACAACTTCAGATATTCATCCTTGTTTTGAGGATTTAAGGTTTTAAAAAGGAAATGGGAATAACTAAACTCGTTATCAGATTATGTTTTAGAGGCTCACCTTGCCGAGAATCCTGCCCAGGAAGTAGTAATGCCTCGTAAAGGAGTCTCCGACCAGCATCTCTGCCGCGGGGTTTGGATACAGCAGGCTCTCGTTGGTCGTCTTGAAGAATCCCTGGTTGGGATTGAAGCCCGACTTCAGGAGCTCATTGAGGAACTCACGAAAGATGCCGCCGCCGTCGATGCCGGCCTCGTCCAGACCGTGAGCATTCAGCAGATGGACTCGAACCCTTTTCTTCAGATCCGGTTCTAACGAGGCAGAGCATGAGGAGGGATTTATGGAGGTACAAAAAAAAAAAGAGACAAACAAAACATCATCCAATCAAGTTAATGGTCACAATAAACTGCGACTTTATATTCTCCCTGATAAATGCGACCAAGACCTTTGGGATTTTCAATCTTTACTTTACGTTCATTGTATAGGCAATTTCCAGTAACAGAATCAAGTCAAACTGTTGAGACTTTAATTTCTAATAGTTGATGGTTACCTCCTCAAATTTTACAGGCTTGGACACAACCTCAGGTTCATATTACTCTTAAAATAAATCGGATCCACTATAAATCCTAAAGGTACTCACTTCACGGGTTTCTGACATTAATTTTAGGAAAGTAAGAATCATGTTTAATGGAGTCACATCAGTTCTAGGCATTGTAAAATTGAAAAATAATCAAAAACACACTTTTCATCACACACTCTTCCTATGTATAAATAGTATATAGTTATAACTACAGTTTAACCTACAGGTATGTTGCCCTTTTTAATTTAGGATGCTGAATCTTGTGTTAATCCCATTAAAAATGAATCTCAGGTTTTCTCAACTGATCCTTAAATCATAATATAATGTGCAAGATTGCAAGTAACAGCTGAAGTAACAGCTATAGTCCAACTATCTCAATTAAATCTGGCCAATGAGATTTTTTTTTTTCTTTTAAACTTTTGCTTAACATTTTAATTTAACACACCTCATTTCCAATTTTTCAGGTGTTTTAATGTGATAACAACAGAAAGCTGACAAAGTCTGATATTTTTTTACATAGGTAGTTTAACAGGTCTCACATTGGTCCCTATTGCATATTCTGTACAACTTGGGCTAGCTGTATTGGCTTCTTATCTTAAAGACAACCAACGAGCAAACTGTTCAATCAATGACCTGATTATTCCTGTAAATCCAGAAAATGGATGAAAAGTGTAAAAATAGAATTCCAATACCATTTAAATGTAGTGCATCACCTTGTTTTGCGAGACAAACATTTAGCAAGAAAGCTCTTTCCTGACCTGCAGAATATTCAAATCAAATTCTATAAAAGGTCATCTTTCAGAATAATTAATGTACAGTGATAAATCAAGGCAGCTATAACTTATAGACACATAAATGATATAGATCATGTCTTCAGCCCAGGTCTCCTACTACTCTTTTTAATCAGATTGCCCCCACTGAAGTGCCCTTTCAAATTCAAACACAAAAGAGGTGACTTAAAATAATTGATTCTGCTTTTTATGCGGTCCATTATAATAATCGGAACCACAATTATGCTTTACCGAAATTCAATATTCTGCACAAGGAGAGAGCTAACCTTCATCTTTAATGCTAACGGGAACCTTTAAGATTTTATAGAGCATAAGGAGAGTTTCAGTGACAGAGTCAACATCTGCTGCTTCTTGCCTTCTCTCCTCTCGTACATGTCATCTTGAAAATAAATAAAGGAAATAACACAGCCACTGCAACACAATGTCAAGTGCATTGGCCTCACGTACAACAAATAATGCGCATGTCAAATCGTTATTATATTTAAACGGCGATGAAAGCCATACCGTTTTCTGGAGAGAGTTTATCGTAGGCATCCTCATAGATGTAGTTGCGTCTGATGGTGACACTGATGCCATCAGGGAATGGCCCGTCCCCCTGCACGTCCCGTTTGTCAGCATAGATTAACCTCTGGAAGATCTACAATACAGATGTGAGCCCGGTGGCAGGGTCAGCGACAAATCTTTTGAGTTGTAAAAAATGTAATTCTGAGTATGGATAGTATTATATATATATCATGCATCCTTTGCCTTTGATCAGCATTCATTTTGGCAGTTTAGAGCAAACAGGGACAAACATAAGGTGGGGAAAGCAGGATAAAAAGCAAAAGAAGATTGGTAAACAAAAATAAAGTTAAAACAAACTGTCTTTCCAAAAGAAAGGCACCATTAAGCAATGACAAGAAAAACCAAGGCAGGCATAAGACACAAATCAGTGAGAAAAACAAAATCATAAAGATATTATCTGTTCCACTATCCACACACCTGACGTTTGCTTAACATCCTGTTGATAATCCTCTAAAATGAACCATTGTTATGCCAAAAGTACACATGGTGATACTTCATGGCGTCAAGCTCTCCTCAAAGGTGCTGTCATTATTTTCTTTAATTGTACTTTTCTTTGCTATTACATTTTGGTTTTGGTGGTGAGGACAAAAAAATGGCCTAAATTAGATGAAAATGGCTACAATATGGGCAACAATCACTTCAATTAAATTACAGCGATAGCCCATAAAACTTATTTGTGCATATGTGGGCCTATAAACGAATGAATGAATAAATAAATAGACTGTAGCCTTTGCCAACATAATAAATAAAAGACAAGGCTTTGTTAAGACAGTCTGTCTATAGATCTCCTTCGCTGCGTTTCAGTACCCGAGACAGCGACGCATCTGCACAGACAGCCTCTCTACACACATCAAACAGCGCAATCTGTCTAAGAATGACTCAAATAATTCATGTTAATGGCTTATTATGGTATAGTGTAGCACTGTTACACTTCCAAAATATTATATTAGATATAATATATATTTAAAATATAATAGTAAGATTGCATGCATTGTTAGCATGTACATAATATCGATAACACGCTTCTAATTGAAAACACTCATTCTGACGGAAACAACACAATTCTTTAGAGGGCCCTGAAATATTTAGTCCCGATACAGGGACAGAAAACTTTTTTTGTTTTTGTGGTGCATTACCTTAACTCGCTCCTCGAAGGGAACCACAAAGGGGAGCTCTGTGAGGATGGCCAGATGTCTCTCTTCAGACACAGACAGCTGTGGAGGCTCTAGACCAACTGTGGAAAGAAAAATTCAACATGTCAGAGCGTTTCCTGATCAGCAATTCTTGTCTACTTGTGTTTACTACACAAAAATGCTATGGCCAAAAATATCCACCGCATTCTACTTAGTAGATGCAACTTTAATGTACATTTTATTATATTTCAAAGTTACAATCTCAAACGTTCTCTTTGGCAGCAACTCTGGCAAGAAGTGTTAATGAAATTGTGTTTTGGGATCTCACACTCCAGAGATCCAAACAGTGTCCTAATGAATGAAAATGTATCACAGACACCCAGTTGGTAATACTTGACCATTGTGTTACCTCATTCAGTATTAGAGAGTGACTTAACAGAAAATTACTCAATGAAAATCTTTGATGAGTCAAATGAGTCCTATCACCCGGAAATTAGTAAGCATTTTTGCACACTGATTTCTTCATCCCAAGTCAAAGGTTTTTGTTAATGGATTTTTGATTTGGCTACTGGGCTTTCATCATAATTGAGTGACATTGACACAGATTCTTTAGTCTCCTCCACAGGGTTCAAGGGTCAGGTTCAACTACAAGAGGACAGGAATAAACAGCCTAGCTCAGGGAAACTTGATCTGGAGGATAATTCCCAACATCAGGTGATCTCTATCAGGTGTGTGTAATACTCCTTTAACAGTATCATTACCTTCCTCACTGCTAAGCTCTGTAAGTAAGACCTAGTCCACCGTTTACAGTCCAGCCATTAAAGACATTTCCATCCTTCACCCTTTTAATCAACCCCACAGTTAGCTGCCGTCCACCTGCCGGACCGTGTCCATTATGCTGATGTTTGTTTTTGTATTAAACTCTGGGTTTAGACCGTTTAGCCCACAAAACCTAAATTGCCACAATAGCTAAACCGCTCTTCACCCTCCTCACTTTGCGTCCACAGCAGCTCAATTATTCTGCTCAATTAGTCAACCTGATCTGCATTTTCCCATCAGGTTTCCATCTTTGAGGAGAAATATGGCCTCGGAGTGGTCAATACGTTGCTCATTCATCAGCCATGGACCTGTCCATTTAAGGAAATGAGAAAAGGCCAGACAAACACATGGACCAGATGTGGCCGAGTTCATCAGGTACTTTCACACTAATTGAATTTATCCCATACAGCCTCTGAGTGGGATTGGGCAGATCATACACACATTGTTATCAGCTTGTTTTCACACCATGCTTCACAGAAACCTGGGATGAAGTCCTGCCTGCGTCAGTGTATTTTCCTCTGAGTGCTTAATTGAGTCAATGAAGAGAAAATGTGGTAATATATCTTTGCTGTAATAGGGAAAGCTAATGACTTTTCACTTTTTTTTTTTTTTTTTTTTTTTTTTTTTGCTATCCCTGTGAAGTGCTGTGAAAGACATCTTCACATTATGAAGCTTTTTTTCAGCAAAAAAAGTTAATTATCACTTGTTAAGAGAGAATCATTTTCTAGTCGTACACCGAAGGACAGTTCGATTTGAACCCTAACAGCTTCACTCCATCTACTATGGATAGAGACTAGAGAGACTCATAATAATATCAATGCACAGCTCCATAGAATATGGAAAGCAAACATGGAGAAGGTGACTTTGGACTGCAATTAGGATGATTTCCTGGACTATGCATCAAGCTGACACATGCATTACTGTATATTATTCTACATTTTTATTTATTGCCAATGGAGTAGCTCTGTGCTACAACAGGTTCGACATTTTAGATAACATATTATATTTCTTTACTTATTTTGTTGTATTCAAATTGTATCATTTTATAAAAAAAATTGTTATTTCATTAATGCAGTTTTATTTCACTCTGTTTTACTACTATTACTTTTATTATATCGAGGTCACACATGCATTGGTGTCAAATTGTTGAACTTGTTTTTTTCTTTTCTGTTTTTACTTTTTCCGTCTTATATTCGGCTTCTCAGTCACTAAGGAAGTACTTTGAATTTCACTTAACTTTATAAAAGGTGCTGACCATTTAAGTGTGATTGATTGATTAATTGATTGAACAGTCAAGTGATTCTAGCTGGTCATAAACAGTCTATTCTAAGACATGGATTGTCTTCCACTTGCTTTTAAAAAGAGAATAAATGTCAGAAGGTTTTTAAATCTTTTTCATGAAATAGTTGTGTTAATTTCTTGCACACTTAACAGAAAAATATTAACTACTTCTTTCAAATAGTATTGGGCTACTCATAAACCCACATTTTCATAAGTTTTATAGTTTCTTTCAGGAATTACTTTTTAAGATAAAAGCTCAAAATAATTAACAGATTACAATACCATCGAGTGTTGATTGAAGCGGCCCAATGCGACCCATCCTACGCGTTCTCCACACGTGTCTCGCAGAGGGGACGTACAACTGGGTGACCTGGAGAAAAAATAAGATCATCATAAATAAAATTGAATTCCTGCCAAAGCTCTGAATATCCTTAAAAAAAACAGCAGCCTTCTTTCATAAACTTTTCCACTTGTCAGTTGTTGCTTCTGGACCTGTGCCTACTTGTACTGTTGTATTATCTATTGTCCTTGCTTGTTATTTCATATTGTTCCTATGTATTCATATTTTAATTTATCTAGATTGTACTGTTCTGGTTTTAATCTCAGTTAACTAGTTTGTAACTTTTTTTTTTCTTTTGCAAATTTAAACTGGATGGCTAACCAACCACTTATTCAGAGTGATGTGTGAAAGTCTGTCCTGCCTCTCTATTTTCTTCTCTGCTTTAAAAAAATAACTTAAAAGACCTCCTCCTTCCACTAAAGCTTTTATCCTGACATGGATTTCATCTTATTTTTAGGGGGAATTCAACTGGAAAAAGCCATAATTCTGGCTTTAACCACTGCGATCAACTCATATCAGGAGCTTTGTAAAGGCAGCTCACGATTATCAGGTTTTTATTTCATTTAACAAAAAAAGGCTTAAACTGACATCACATCTTACAATAACAAATACAAAATCTAAACAGCTATGATGACAGTCCATTACCTTATCTGCGCGGATGTTGACCTCCGCAGAGAGCCAGTGACCTGCTGGACAGAAGGGTCGTCTAATGTCGCGAGCTTTCACCATCTTCACCAAGTTAGTGATGACCTGCGTAGTAGATCAAACACAGACAGGCATGCATCACATAAACAGCTCGATATCAGGCAATTATATCCACACAAAAATCCCCTTCATTGGAAGATGAAGAATTGTACATTTAAAAGTACTTTGCAGAGTAGAAAACACAACACTGCTGAAGAGGTTTTTTTTCTGTGTATAGGCTGTTGAACAGGACGATGTGCCTTCGCTTAGAGAAGGAAAAAAAAAAAAAGCAATTTGAGAATTCAGCCATTAGTGCGCCATTTATGGGGAGTATAAAAGAAAAACGACCTGTGCCGTCCCTCAATGTCCAGCCTTGTTAATTACTGGCGAGGTCTGCTGCTGACATCAGCCATCGGACCGAGAATGCAAAAGATCAGGCAGCATTGGTTTCACAGCACTGCAAATAACAGCATGGCTCTTGGCTGGCCTGCAGAAGGCTCAGGGTTACTATGGTATTTCACAATGAGATTATGTTGTGACTTTGTAACATGCACGGAGCCATTTCAAGTACATGGTAAATAGAAAATAGACTTGCATTCATATAGTTTCTTTATAGTACTCCAACCACTCAAAGCGCTGTGAGCTACAGGTCTCACAAAATGCAAACCTGCCAATCAGGAACTAATGCACATTCACCCCCACTCATACATCGATGGCAGAGCACTCGAGCAATGTGGGGTTCAGTATCTTGCCCAAGGATATTTAAAACTGCGGACTAGAGGAGGCGGGTGATCGAACCTCCTACCTTCTGAATAGAAGAGATTCACAGCTGCACAGATGACCATTAACGTAGGTTAAGATGACAATATGTACGCTGAAGTGGTCAGTTTGCTTTTGTCTCAACTTCTTTTGACTCGCATGCGCTTTAAAAATCTGTGATATTAATCAACGAAAATGCTTTCAAATAAACAGTTTTTTGTAAACTGAATATCAACTTTTCCCAGGATGATTTTGTTGCAGGATTGGGACCTTACAGAAGCACATTTACTGGGCAAACGTTAAGGTTTAAGCCTCCTTGGACTGAATACAATGGGCTCTGCTGTTGCTATGGCCAGTCGATATCAGACATCCGCTAAATAACCTCACCATGCATTCGTTAAGGGAGCTGTTATGTCTGCCATAACAGTTACAGACAGACTATTTCCATATAACACTTAGCATAGATTATTTTCAATCGAAATTTTCTTTTCTAAAGCACGCCATTTTCATAGAGCGACGATCGATCTCAACCAATCACTGCAAGGCAGTGTCCGCAATAATGGCAAGTGCAAAATGCTGTAAAAGGCGCGTGGCGATGGGTTTGGAGCCGGCCTACCCCTTGACTCTGGGAATGAATAAGCATTCCTTAATTAGCCCATCGGGTTAAGTGCAAGCCTTAATGGGCCTTTCCCAAACTCCAGCGTGACATCGTTCTCCAAACATGGCCAAGAAGAAAGTTCCATTAGCAATATTAATACAAGCTTAGTTGATCATTTTCATTCAATTAACTTCTTTCAATTAAATAGATAGCTCGACAATGGAGGTGATAAAAGATGGGGAGGGACGGCTGATGACACGAACCAAACATTAGCGTGTTAGGGGTCAGCAGCGTTAAACCGACTGTAAATCCCACCGTTCAATTTGGAAAATGCATTTCCCCTGCTCCCCACTTCTTTAATGGGTCGTTTTAGCTGACAAGAGGCCTTCGAGCAGATTTTTTATGAAAAACCCAGACATGCTTTTCACGTATTTGCCACCTTTCACAGAACACCAGCGTTCACTTTTAAATCCTTCTGTCAAACACTAACAGCCAAGAACACAGTTGCTTAATTATGGTTTCCTTGATAGAGAATGAAGGGTGAAATGAAAGGCAGGTGTGAAACGAGAAAAAGAGCCAAGGAGAATGAAGTTAATGCCGTTTTCTGCCTCATTACTTCTGGGTAAATAACAAATGGATGACCTCCGTTGCAGCGCTCCATCTTTGCCTGCTCATGCATACATGCTTGATTTCCACTAACACAGACAAGGCGTTAGGTCACTATGCTTCGATGCACAGAGAGGCTACACAAGGATTATCTCTAGTGTTAATGTGTCACATATCATGGTTTATGCTTTTAGGTATCAACGGATAAGAATGAAACAAATCTTGGATTATCAGAAGTTAAACTGTCAACACTAAAAAGGTATAGTGGCTGGTAGCTTAGGTTTAAACTGTTGGAAGCAAGGTTGAGGTAGTTCTTTTGCCACAGAGGTCAAATTGTTTATCGTGTTTGTCACGTGTGACCGACAGAATGAGACACACGTATGGCACAATCTGCCAGCTGCTTTTATGTAAATGCTACACCTGTGTTTGGCATGCATGAAAAAAAAGGAACATTTTCCTATTACGCAGACAATAAATATTAAAATTAAGATTTGCTTATCAGCAATTTAATGCTGACAAATGTATATGTCTGCAATTACAAGTTCAATGTCTTAGGACCCATTATTTTTACTTAAAGTGGCAACAAACAATTTTTCCCTGACTAGCGTTGGCAAATAGTATTCTTGTTGGCCCGCTGACTGAAAGACAACTGGATTGTTTTCTGTGTTTCTCAGCGCATACAAGTAATGACAAATTTAGGGACTTATGAAGACCATCAGGGTGTGTTATCCCCGGGCAGCATGAACCTTGGCTTTTGAGAACTGAAAAAATATATACGGTTAATATGAAACTATGACGGGCCTACCTAGACTGTAGGTAACTAATGGGGAAAAAGTGGATTAATCATGGAAAATGAGAACCATCTGAGTTATCCTTGTCACATCACATGTTCTACGATGTGACTATTGCAGATGCTCACATCGCAATGTTGATGCTGAAACAAAACCTTGTGCAGCTCTAACTGATACTCTTTTGTAACTGTGGATAGCTAAAGATAGTTAGCGGGGAAAACAAAGGTGCTATCCTCTGACTGTTTTGGTTGACGGCACTTTCTTTGTGCTCTAAATCAAGCCTTTGTTTACCGGGTAAATTACTTTTAGGAAACCAAACTTAACGCTGCTGGTGTCATTAGTCTGCAGCCGTTATATTGTGCATTCAAAATTTACTTCACAGTGATAAGCTAAAGCAAAAAACTTGTTTATTGCCACCATGTCAAGATCAAATTGAAATAAAATAAATTGATTGCATCCCATTGCCAAACAGCAATTACTTGACAAATATGAAGAGAATCAAATGATGCACATTCAGCTTCAACAAGCTGACAGCTTTATACATTACCTTGAAGAGCTGAACCCAGCGTTTCTGCTCGGCCTGGATGCGCTGCTGAACCGCGGTGTTGGTCTTGACGCCCACGCTGCGGAAGGCAGCCATGTACTCCTCGCGGTGCTCTGTTTTGGTCTCGGGGTAGGCCAGCTTGATGATTCCGAGGCACGCGTCCCTCAGACAGCGAGACAGAGTCACCAGCTCCGTCAGCATGAAGGGCATCATGGAGGACTGTGTCTGACCTGTTGAGAGGGAGAACGAACTCAGTCTTTTACAGATATTGATTTTCACATTTACATGGCGGCAAGGCCGCGTGTGACTGATGAAAGCAACGGACGATTATTTCTGCTAAAACAAACAAATGAGGGAAATGGGAGATGATGGGTGAGTGTCTCCACAGGATTAGCAGCTCCAGTGGGATGTGTGTCCTAATCAGACATTCATGAGGTCCAGCAATCGCCCAACAATTTATCAATTTGTGAAAAGCTTGAGGGTGCAATACCATATTTTGAGTATTAATATAGCAGCAAACTATTAGCTAAGTCAACATATAGTGGAGTAATGGCGTCCAGAACAGAAAATGAAGTTGCCTTTCATCTTTGGTGTGTTTTAATCCGAGCCTCTCTGTGCTTTGTGTACATAGCCGGGCCGGCTGCGCGTGCACGTTAATGCATGTGAGTCTCTCTATTGTGCTCGTTTTACTAGCTTAAAGCAAAGGTAAACACCTTTTAGCTCTGTCAGCACTGTTCCTGTTGTTTGCACTGCTTGTGTTGTTAGCACAGTTAGCTTCTAGCCGCCGGCTCAGCACCTTTAAGATCCGGTTAAACAGATGACAAAGTTAACTACCTTCCATTTCGTGACCGAAAAACTCGCTGTCATGCACGGAGATGAGCGAGTGGCTGAAGAGGGAGCTGAAGAGATAGAAGAGGGGAATGATGCGGTTGGAGTCCTCAAACGACATGGGAGACCCTCGCGAGATCAGCTGTAGCAGCGGCACCATGGAGCTGACGGGGGCAGACAGAAAGAGAGACGCTAAGTATGAGTCATATGCTGTACGAACACACAAAGATACATTTGCCAATAATGTGCTTCTAATTATCTTACCCAGTGATCATTTTTGTTGTCATGGAAGTTATCAGGTACCAGAGATGCCTCAAGAAACGTGCATTGAAAGCTAAACTGTAGAGAAGTCTGTAGAGAACAAAGAATCAGAGACACACATTAAATGTAAACATTTATTTTGATTAAGGATGAAGCCCTCGTCAACAAGACAACACAAGCTATTTCAATCAGATGACACAATCAGTGTGAACAGTAAAATGACTTTCCGTCAATCTGTCCGCTGTGTTGAGATTGTTAAATCTGCCCCTGTTAACCAAAAGGCCCCATAAGAGGAAAAAATAAATGACACTGTTAACCAACATTTCCCCTCATAGAATGTTCTTGGCCTTTCTCTCCTGTTTTTATACCTTGTGAGGGCCGAAAAGAGATTAAATGAGCCATTAAGCTTTATTTAGGCGAGGCACCTTCCATTAGTAAACTAGTTGCTGGCGAGGGTACCCAGCTCGGGTCATAAACAGCCCTCTGGCTTCCTGCTGGAGCCCCATTTAACTTAATGGCCAAGGGAGCAAGACAATGGAGGACGGAGGAGGAGGGGAAGCCTGGCCCTTGCTTTGACCCCGCAGCGCCAGCATGCTTCCACACTCACAGTGAATTACATGATAACACTGAGGAGGGCCCGCATACCTTGCTATAGTCGCTCTGCACTCAGTGGGCTGTGGCACCAAGGTGTGAAGCTGCTCTTTGTTCAAGTGTATGTGTGTGTGCACTCCTAAATTGCATGGCTTTTCACACAGAGGGTAAGTACAGGTGACAATAATGTGGTAAGTAAGCTAAAAGGCAAAATAAAGGGCCCCTGCATATAATAGGCCCTTGTTTAAGAGTGACAGTGCTGACACCTATAAGGATGCTTGCATTTAATAGGGCATCATCATGTGTTTCCTCAGTAGAGGAGAGGAGTAAAGGTCAGTGAAGAAAAAAAAGAGATAAGAGACAAAAAGAGAGGAGAAAGTAGAGAAAGAGAAAACAGGAATCCTACATTTGCTGAATATTCTCCTCTCAATGTCAATGCTCAAATTCCCATTCGTCCATTCAATCTACCAAAACCCATTGAAAACTCCTAAAATGGAAATGAGCATTAGGAGCCGAGTGTCAGACGACCCTCCATACGGCTTGAAAAATGGTTTGTGCCGAGCACACGCCATCTGTCAGTACTACAAGGCTCAGGAGAGAAGCGAGGGGTAGTGCAGTGGGCTCATAACAAGTGATGCGGGTGTTTGATTGAAATGGGAAACAAAGCACTAAATGCCAGCTGACATGCTGATTTACGGCCTGAGAGAACCCAAACCCCCATTTCAATCATGGAATGAACCACTAATAAACAAAGTCAAGACATCAAAAGGGGTTAGCCTGTGCATGTGTGTGTGAAAAGCAGCTTGATGAATCACAACCCGATCATTTCATTTCACAGTAATGAAAGAATCTGTGTTCAGCAGAAAAAAAAAATAGCAGCGGAGCTCGAGTCGGATTTGATACCATAAAGATTAAACGAGCGAGTTTCCACCTAAATACAAATTTGTTTTGCAGACTTCTGTATTAACATGATCAACATCATTATCTCATGACAACGCAAAAATCACAGCAAGGGTTCAAAAGTAAATGAAGGACCAGAGCTCATCTGCGCTCACTTTCATCAGAGCGAGCCCCGTTAGCAACAGAGTGCTACAATCGGTCGAAACCAAACTATCAAAGTGAAATTACACCAAGTATCCAACACTAAACAAAGAGAAATGACACCGTACCCACATGAACAAACCTGGGAAAGTACAATTAGCAAACCAATCAAAAATCAATTTCGGTCCTGAATCATTGTACAGCTTTTAAGTTGTCCTCTAAAAGAAAAAAATTCTTTATGAGACATTTTACATATTTATTAAAAAGGCAGTGTGCCGGGCTGGCCGGACGACTGGCCAGCTTCTCTTCTTTCTTTTTTTTTTGCTGTAAGAGCTGTAAATCAAGGCAGGGATGCAATTTGCTCCCCTTAGCCTCTTGTAAAGCTATCCCGTCCACTCCCGCAGTGATTAATCTTTCTCAGTGAGCTAATTATTTTGTACAGATATCCAATAATGATGGAAGACGAAGGGCAGGATTTATGGTAAAAGCGAAGAGAAGGAGGAAGCCGTAAAAAAATAAGGGGAACGGGGGATAAACGCTGAAATTCCTCTATAATCTCTTCACCCATTTGTAAGCAATACTTCAAAAGTACTAGTTGACCATTAGACTCGTGCTGCATGTGTTTGGCCTTTTATTACTGAGGAAGCAAATTTATGCTCATCCATTTACGCTTGGTTTTACGTATGCTAGGGATTCAAAAGAAGTAAGATAGCGTCGCAAACCTGTTATGAATCTTTATACATAAACACCACCACATTTAAATCAAGTAGCAGCAACTGGCTCCACTAATAATTAACTAGAGCAGGTTGACCATCCACAAAGCTCAGGCTGGATCACCTCCCATCAGTCAATGCACCATCCACCCCCCCACCCCCCACACCACCTCTGACATCCTGGCTCTAATGTAATCAACCTGAGAAGGGGTAATTGCCCTCATCCAGAACTGACAGCTTTCCTGACATCCCTGCTTCCTTTGCCGGTTGTAAATGCCAGTGGGTGCGGACCACTGATAACCGCCTGCCTCACTTCACCGTTATTTATATTACTGCTTACAGCGCGGAAAACACATAAAGACACAGTTTTCCTCTCAATCAGGTAGGTGTGCAAACAAGCTCTGTGAACGCACGGCCAATCTCGACAAAACGTGTAAAATGTTATGATATGAAATAAAAAAAATAAAAAAAATAAAAAAGGCCTTGCATTTGTTTTCATGGTTTGATTCAGAAACACCTGATGGACTGTGGGATGCACCTCGGTTAAATTTACAAAATTTTAAAACACCAAAAGTATGCCTATAATCTGCTATTTTTCATGCATATACTAGATGAAGTTTTTCTTCTTATTTACATTATAAAGTAACAATGGGGTTTGTGTATTTGTACCTGACTTTTGGCACCATGAGGCGATGCTGAACCATGAGTGTGTGACAGATGGACGCCATCATGGTGAAAACCTCCTCGCTGGCCGAGTCCCTCCACACCAGGTTCAACAGCGCGTTAGTCTGATGCTTAGTGTCCAGTTTGTGGACGCACTCCTCTGTGATCAGCTGCACAGAGATTCTGCTGTCGTCCTGATTAGAGAGGGAAACAAATGTGGGTTGGAAGGAGTAAAAAAAATAAGAAAATCACATTTTAGTTTATCATAGCATTGTGGTTAATTAATATTAGTATTTCTGATGGTCAAAACCATCAATCTTTTATTTGGGTCAATCAGCTTTTTAGTGAATATGTAACAATTAAAATTGTCAACCCAGACAATATCTTTACCCATACAGATTATATTCTTTGGGGTGTTTGAGATGTCCTTTAATTGTAATTACCTTAACACTTATACATTTGTTATATTCATCCACATTGGTAAAAGTACTCAAATATAAAAGAATGGGACGACTTTCGTATCCATATAAAACAGCTGTAAATTAAAGGGGTGCGCTACATTTGAAACACAAGACAATAATGAGAGCATCATTGCAGAAATGGAATTATCTTATCTTCATTATCGTTGAAAACGAAAATTGGATTAATCGTCCAACCGTAATAAACATGCCAAGTTATTCCGGTACAATATTCATGTCAAAACAATACCAAAATTAGCTATCCTCGTTTGGCTTTTGAGGATAGAAATTGTAATATAAATTGGTTTAATTAATTATCTAAATAAATTATTTTAATTGGCTCTTCCGGGGATGTTTGTAATTGTACAAGTTGAGTTTTGAAGGCTGATCCTGATGCAGCTGCTGTCGTGGTGGAACCACATCAGCAGTGGACATCAATGACATCACAAAAGCGATGCACTGATTTGACTTTTCATGTTTTCCTTTACGGATTCTAAAATCTAAACTTTTTCCTGCCAAAGGCTTAGAATGCTTAACTTACTGCATGGAACCCGCTTGTCTACAAATCTAATATTGCTTCTAATCTTTGAAATCAATAACCATTTTGTGTGTACATATATGTCCGTGTGTAAAGCATGTAACATACCTGCTTGGGTGCTGGATGGATGCCAGCGTCATCGTCGTCCTCTGAATCGCTCGTAACTTCAGGCCTGCTGGTGCTCTCCGACACGGGCAGCAGCGGCAGTAGCGTCTGCAGAGCCCGGAGGTAAAGCAGGAGACCCTCCTCTGATAGAGAGGCTGCCAACACACACATCACCAATACTGTTATTTCCTTTCTTCATCTCCATCAATCAGAGTTTATACTTCACATGAACCATATATATGGGCTGTGCAGTACAAACATTGACCTGTGTGCACACATAAACTGTGCTACCCACCTAGACAGTTCTCCCCTGCAGAGAGGACAAAGTAAAACAGCCAGGGTGCCTGGCTCTGTGCTGCTGAGGAGTTGCTGATGGTGGCCTGGAGGGAGCTCAGGAAGGCCTCGAATGGGAACGAGAGACAGACGTCCGACAGAGCCGGGATAAAGAAGTGAAAGATCTGCTCGGTGAACGGTGGAGAGATTAACTCCTCGGTAAAGGCGGTGAATACAAACTGCCTGTAAGACGACAAAACATTAGACAAGTAAATTAATTACATGAAGCAAAATACTGTAGGTTTATAAATAAATCAGCTAAGATAATAGGGTGTTGTAACATCACCCTGCTCTTTCTGCTGTGTGAGTGCTCCAATATTGTGTCTCCAAACAGAGCTGCTTTGTGTGGCCCAGTCACACACATCTGGTGGGCCAAGTGAGATAATTAGCTGTTAGAGTCGGTGTGTACACAAGTTTCTCTCACTCCCGCCTTTCTTTTCTTCAAAGAAGAAAAGAAGTCGCCTGTCGTTTGTTATTAAGAATGTCTGAAACTGAGGGCAAACAGCTTGATATTCTGCTCTCTGGCGAGGGAGTGAATGTGTGGGCCTTTTATGGCTCGTTGTAAATTGGTCTCTGACTAGAGGGGACCAAAAAAAACCTGGAGTTTGTCTGATCAGTTTAATGGATGATTTCTAAAGAATTCACAAGGGACACAGATTTTCCTTTCCTGTTATAATGCCGTTGTCTTTTCTCTGTACTCAAAAGGCAGCAATTTGGGACAATATCGTTACATTTAAGTCCATCATTAAATTATTATCACCTTATTATGTGATACTCTATGAATGGTCAAAAGGGGAAACTGCTTTTTCGCCTCTTCCTGAGGAAGGTCATACAACAAGGTCAGCTGTGCGGCACTGTACAAGTTACTAACCAAAAGACCTTTGCTCATGGACACCTCATCAGAAGATGTATCATCTGTCAGTGTTGATAGTTATGTTTATGTTTAATTTGGTTCAATGTGAAATTACCTCTAAATAAGCGAATATAAATAGCATTCAAATTAGTTTTTGGTGGAGAACTTAGTAAGGGTGACCAATGAATGAACACTTCAGATACTAATTCATTAAAAAACAATTATTTGGGCTGTTACAATAAAAAACTTTTGCACACTGCCTAGCAAAAAGTTCCTGCCACTATCTGTCTTAACACCCTGATCCGACAGTTACAGTTGAGTCTTGTGCTGTACCTTGCGCCTGTTGTGCAGGAGGAGTAGGTAAAGTGCAGAGGTTTGAGGATGTGCTCCAACAGTGTGCTTGCCATAGGAATAGAAGGAGCGTCACTGTACTCCAGACTGGAAGGGAGCCTGTGATTCACAAGAATATACAGCGACCGGTAGTATCCTGGAGAGAAAGAACAAAGTGATATAAAGATTCACAAAGAATGTTAAGACACCAGTTCATTTTATAAAACATCTACTAATATAATTACACATTTTACATAAACATAATATGCAGAAAATGTTCCTGTTTGCAGAAACAAGTGTAGGATTTCTGTAACAATTGAAAGTGGTCAAAGGACAGCCAATTATACTTTTCTCTGTGATACACCAAATGAAACTGTGAAAAAAATGAAAAAGTCTTTATATGCTGAGAATGTAAAAGGAGATGCAGGGATAACCTGCAACAGTATGTATATTTTATTTGTAAACATGGGGCTAGCCAGTTTGTATCGTTAATTATGCTTCAAAGACATCTGACTGCAGTTGACATAGCGCCAACAAATTAAACAACATTCTTTGTGTTGACAAGAATGAATCATTTCAAAACAATACTCTTGAAATGAGTCATTGACTTGTGCACAGCAGTGTATATACTCAGGTGCCAGTCAGAGCAAGAACTGCCCGTGTGCAGATAAAAATAGTCAAACACACTTCAGACAAATTGATGTTGACACACATTTACCATTTCTACAACCCTTAATGTTTGACAATCAGGCCTTAAACAGTTTATTTTTATCTGTGCTACAGAGGCTGGAATAAGGTCACTGTTTTTGTCCTAAATAAAAGCCAAGACAGTAGTGTCAATGCAGATTTTTATGACTTACCTGTCTGTACCATATAGTGCAAAATCTGCTCTAGTAATGAAGCTACATAGTTAGCATCTGGAATAACAGGAAGATAGGTTTTCTCTGAAGAAAATATTTCTAGCATCCGCATGGGAACCGTCACATTTAAACTGTCATCCTTGCAGTTCTGTAAGAGTCTGGGGAGACAAAAAGGGGGACAAGTGAGATTGTATATATCATGTTGAAGCATCAAGCAGCTAAATATATGAATCCACCATTGTTTTTTTTTAAGTACTGTACCTGCAGCAGAAGCCTAAGATCCTCTTGATCTGAAACAAACATGTCTGTCTTTGTGGGCCCACCAACAGTTTCACAAACTGACTGTTGTGTTTCACCAGGTTCTGGCACAACCATATCTTTATGAACACACAAACAGACACAATTTATAAGATGTACATTAGTCCTCACTGTCTATAATGTAATATGTGAAGCAATCAATATACTTGCAATTGAAGAACCTCAATAATATATTTAATTCTCACCAATCGATGTGCATCCACACTCTGTCTGTAGAAAAATATGAGTTGTCTTGATAAGAGGCAAAGAACAGAACCGTCCAAGACACGAGGAGCTCCCCCTCCCTGCGTCTGGCCGACACACTCGTCAAACCTGGCCCTCTGGATGGCATACTGGAAAAAAATGTTTAAAGGTCACACACTGCAAATGCTTTGTTTGCCCGGACTTGTTTGATTAATATCACAAACACTACACATTTACAGTAAAGTTAACTATGTGTAAACAAAATGGTTCAACAATTTCATCAACTTTCTGGTTGGGATAGTCAGCTAGAGTTCATATTTTCAATGGTTCAACAGATAAATAAATAAATAGAACCATGTCTTAAAAGATATCACACCAAAAAGTTTTTACAAATAAGCAGGAAAAAGTAGTGTCTCTATCTGACTCTGATTATAGAACATGTCAAATTCTGGCTCCCATTTTTATCCTTCAAGCCAAGACAGTAATCGATCGTCAAGTCATGATGTCCCTTATCTGCTTTACGAACACACAGGCTTCTGTTAGGGTCAAGTTATGAGCGTTGAATTTGTGTTAATGGTAACCAGCGGAGTGCTGATAAATGAACTAATTAAACACATTTGGCAAATCCTTACTGTCAAGCAAACTGTATTCATAGGCAGCACAAAAAAAAAATTCACCACATGACAATGTAATGGTTTATCATCAGACTCCCAAGGTTTGATATTTGGGCACCCAGTGCCAAAATCATCTTCAAGATCATGAGACAGGCAGCACCGCTCATAAGCCACCTGCATATTTAGGGTTTCATGTGCGAGAGCTGATACACACTGTGCGTTTCAATACCCAACTACCATTATATTTAGTGTGCCAGAAAAAGGATTAAGTATGTCCCAAAACTAGCGAATGCTAATGCAAAAATAAAATCATCCGGTTGCATTTTGCAGTATGCAAGCCAGCATGCTTTTCTGATTATTTGATCCACATTCCTCTGCACATCAGATATATGTGCAGGAGGGTCAGAGTTCAAGTTGCACTGTTACGACAAAGTAGTATGTCCCAATTGAATGCATACTGCATACAACAGCAGGTACTTTGTAAGGTCAGGTGTAGTATGACCTAAAAGTAAAGAGAAAATGTATGCGATTTGCAACCCAGTGGCAATGTCATTGGAAGTTATAAAGTGGGCACATCTCACAGATGTTAAGGCTCACAATACTCAGTGGTTAACAGCCAACCCCATTATGTTAGTTATTTACACTAACCAGTACTACAGATTGGGGTTTTCCTTCTTCCTACATTTGCTCTCATGATACAGCCAACATTTCTGATTCCAAAACTGAATATTTTATTCTTACGGTATTATATGAAACCTTATAAAAGAGGTCTATCTAGTGCTTGCAGACTTACCTGTCTTTTCAAGTCTTGGTAGCCACGTATGTAGGACTGGATGATAATGGCATTCTTCAGTCGTTTTCTTTCATCCTAAGTAATAAAAGCACATACCTTAGAACACACAATCATTGACCATGACACTCAAATAGGTTAATACCATACCATCTTGGTACTTAAATATTACTCTTATGGGCTGCATGCATTTAACTTAAATTGACAGAAGCAAAACTGATTTGTTATTGTACACTCAACATCAATACATTCTTTAAATAAACAAAGAACATACACACGAATCTTGTCATTTATGCACTACACAAACTTAGTTACCTCTCTTTTTCGCCTTTCTTCTTGAGTGCGGTGCAGCAGAGAAGCTTTCTCCTCCTGAAAAAACAAAACGACAAACCCTGAAAACACTTCAAACAATAACATGTTTCATGACAATTGCTAAGCACAGATATGTGAGATATTGGACTAACACCCTATAGGCCATGGTCAAGCCCACCTCTTCAAGAAGTACTACCTTGAGCCTTCCACTTATTGTATTCATATTAGTTTGTTGCACTTATTCTATTCGTATTAGTTTGTTTCTGCACTGTACTTTTGCTCTGGTTTATGCTCTTAGATGCTTGTTTAAGAAAGGAGATGCACTTATGACTTCTGGTGACTTGTAGTTCTCTTGAATACCTATGTTGAATACACTTAGTGTAAGTCGCTTTGGATAAAAGCGTCTGCTAAATGACTGTAATGTAATGTAATGTGATGTAATGTATGTTTCCACTGTGTTGTAACCGATTCATTTCACTCCACCTTCCCCTGAGGGAAAGTGAAATGACACTTACCTTTTTACTTGCTCCTCCAAGTGAAACCTTGGGTCTTGTCTTGAAATCTCCCTCAAAGCTAAACATTGTTAGATTTTTCCCATTGACTGACTCAGAGGTTGCCACGAATTTCTGAAAGAGAAAACGAAACAACCATCATTATATATATATATATATATATATATATATATATATATAGATATATATATATAACCCCTACAGGTAGAGCCAACACTGACACAAAGACATAAAAAGGAAACAAAACTTGCTTCCATTTTAACAGCAATTAAATTAATCTATTCATTCAGTGATTAAGTTTACCGTTTTCTTCATGCATGTGACAAACTAAAAACAGTCATGAACGAACATGTTGGCCACTTTTAAACCCACAACACGGAAGGTGAACTTCAGCTAGCTTATCCGGCTGACAGCTGCAACAATAGTTAGCTAGCCGGTTAACTTAGCTCATGACTCAGCAGCTGTCAGGAGCTAAATGAGGCTGTTTATGTCACCTGACCCCAAGCAGCGACGGGGAGAGCACGTAACGAACAGTTTATTGAGCATGTGTCGCAGTACTGATTCATACATTTGTGAGAAACTTGGATTTTGTCAGCGTTAGCAATGCGGCTAGCTAGCTAGCAGAGCGGCTAGCAGGCTAACTTTACGGGGGGGGGAGTATTCCTCTCCTCTCATATTCCTCTCAGATTACAGGAAACTCATCTGATAATTAGAATCGTTTACCTTTGACTTTTGAATTATGCTGTGAAAACGGGGGACAATGTCTGAGAAGGCAGTTAAGGTTAATCCAAAAACGACAAGTCTTCTTTTCCTGCTCTCTCTCTCTCTAGAAATCAACACAACACAGAGAGCAGACCACATACCTGTTTCCGGTTCCGGGAATTCGAAGGCGCTGATTGGACAGAATTCCTGCCAGTTTGCCCGAGCGGCTTAAGCCCCGCCTCTCACCTAGATGTATGGAGAATGTTCTGTGAGTCTACATTTAAAGAAGGAAAGCGTTTATTTTATTGTATTTTTCTGTGTTTACATAATCACACAGATGCTTGGTGGTGTAATTTAACACAATAGCTGCTCAAAGCTCTGTATGCATTCCCAGTAGACCACTAATACATCTGTGCAATACAAATACACTGTGCAACACTATAACTATAATTATTCTGTCTGTATTTATAAGATTTTTTTTTAGTTATTGTGGATTTTTTATTTTTCTTACTTACTTATTTAAAATACTTGTTTTTTCTACTATGTCTCTTGTTTGCACTATATCTATGCTGCTGTAATCCTGTAAATTTCCCCGCTGCGGGACTAATAAAGGATTATCTTATTTTATCTTATCTTATCTTATCTTATCTTAAAGTTGGTTATGGACAAATGCATAGAAAATGAGTGAATGGATGGACTGTTTATTAGTGAGCCTGATCATTTCTATTCTGGGGTTCAATCCAACATATTTGATGGGAGGTTGGTAATCATGGTCATCTTTTAATGGCACAATATTATGTAACATAGGACCCATACACAGCTGAAAAAACAGTACATGAATACAAAAATAAAAGGAAGTTAACAAACAATCTCACCAGGGCCAGATGGGGTTTGCTTGGTTGTCATGGAACTGTATATGTTCAAATTTCCAATTCTGTGAGAACTTCAAGGACTTCAATTCCATGTTGGTCAAACCAACATTTCATTTTCAAATGTCTCATAAAACTTTAGCAAACATGAACAAAAAAAAAAGAAAATCTCAACGTAATTACATTCCTTGATGTGTTCATTATTAGAGCTGATTTACTTTTTGAAATGCAGAGAACTAAACCAGTCAAATTACAGCCAAAACAACAATGCCCGCCTGGGGCCAAAAACTGATTCTGTCCACAAACCCACATGTAAATTGCTCCAAAAATGCTTCTTAAGATGATCTCATGGGAACTCTGGTTTATAGGTTAAACTGAATTTTAATTTATAACTGTTCACTGCTGTTATTCTTCTATGGTTCATATGAGGTTAAGTTTTTCTTCAATGCACTGGGTTTGATATTTGTACTACTTATGTGGATGTGTTCATCTTTTCACAGTCCTAAATCACATGTGGTGTACCACAGGGCTCAGTCCTTGGACCAATTACAGTGTACCTTATACATAACTAGAGGAAATGGCATCTCCAGCCAACAACACGCTGGTCACACACAGTTCATATCAAATAAAGTCTATCACAGTTATGTTTAGAATGCCCTATGATTTAAAACATGCTTTAATATGTACAATAGGATTTTTACAGCAAGGCCCCCTAGTTTTAAATTCTCTTAGTTGTATGTTTATCTTGATTAAGTTATTTCTCTGAACGTTTGACCTCTTATGAGTCTGCACAAAATTGGAGTTTTTGGAAGGTTCTGGCAGAGTCAGTAGAAGTATTATAAGGCCTTTTTTGTCATATTTTGTGAATAACGAAATTATCATTATGTTGTAATGCTGTAATGTTGTCATGGTAATTTATTTTATTTATTTTTTTACTTTTGTGTTTTACTGATCTGTGTTGTTTATTTGCTCTTTCTTGATTTTCAAGAACATTTGCTCTGACAAGTATAAACATATTACACATGAAGATTATAATACATGATATGAGGATTTTTATTAGCAGTAGTAGTAGAAGAGGTATTTCTGTGTCTTCAAAGATCTGATTGGCCAGGAAAATGCATTGCTTTGTAATTCTTTACCAGTTTTCACAGCTATTGGTGTGAAATATAATAAAATGGAATCTAATAGAATGCACAACAAGAAAGCTCAACCTCTCATGCATTTAAATAGAATGGACTTAATATTATATTGTTTTCAAAACAACACTGTCCAATGCAACACCACCACTATAAATCAAGAACTTTCTGGCAAAGTCAAAAAAAATGTGAAAACTTAAAAGTGCGCTACAAGTTAAACAAATGCTTAACAGTGTTACTTGACCATGTTGGTGCATTAGCTTCTGCAGAATCAAAAATAAGTCCAATCAATAATGTCTGCCAGGTTGCATTCATGGTGAGAATTTTGATAAAACAGTGAGCTGCAGAAAGGTCAAAGATCCTTTCTGCAGCTCCCAAAAATGAGGGTATAATCGTCAAGTCAACCAGAAGCTTCCACTCCTATAAAAGAAGAGTGCAATAATGGGTTTCAATACATATATGACTGACATTTATAATTTAATAATTTACTCATTTTTGTATTTTTCGAGTGGGCTTCAGTTTAATTTCTATACACTAATGAAGTGCTTTAAATTAGGTTTGATACTGATTTACATATTGTAGCCATATATAATGGGATACATATAGTATTATTGTTAATAATAATAGTAGTAGTAGTAGTTGTAGTAGTAGTAGTGGTAGTAGTAGTAGTTGTAGTAAGATTGCACACCTTACTCTTTTTGTCAACAAACTGATGACTTATATAATCAGGCTTTTTATTGGCTAAATTACTAAAAAGGTTTTAAAGGCATGAGCATGAGGCAAATGGTCTCATCAATAAGCTCTGATAGGGCCGAGGCCCATATATAATTGTGTAGGCTCACATGTTGAAGGCAACGCAAGTATACTCTGCATTCAAAGTGTATTGATGACACGTCTGAGACAAATTAACCAGAATATCGAATTTCATAAAGAGTTTGGGATTAAGATGTTTCTGTCAGAGAAATAAGTATCTCTCTTTGCTGTAATTATCTCATATTGACATTAATATTAGGACAGAAATGATGCACCCCATGGGATGTAAGATTGAACAAAAAAAAAAAAAAAGATTATGAACCACAAATGTTTTTAAAAGCACTTTTACACATTTCACAGAAAGAAGACCATTTGTGCCAATTTAACCGAACCTATTTATGACATTAAAAGAGACAGTGCAGGTCCCTTTAAATTGCCTTTTCATAATGAACACATTTGCCGAAGGTAATTAATATATAAGCTATCCCGATTTGTCACTTTGATTTGTATTTTAGTTAATTGTAAAGGTAATTACAGTGCAGATTAACAGCTTTCAGGAAAGACCAGGGTTTTAGGGTCCGGTTCCATCTTGGGTGGCTTATTAATTTTCTCTCCCTTAGATGTGATGAAAAGGGGCGATAAATCTTGGTGATCGGCGAAGGCCAATACTAAATGGCTCCATATTTCACCGCTGCTTTAATAGAAATATTCATGCGGACCCCTTAATGAAATTAAACCCGCGCTGCGATCAAGAGTCCAGCTGTTATAATAACCATACAGGAGGAGGATAGAAACGCGTTTAAATGACGAGAGAACTGCACAATAACACTCGTTTCTGACTGTTCAGGAGGTGGAGATGTTTATGTAGCCCTTTAAAATATCACAACAATTTGAATACCAATATGCCACGTACCATCAAACCCTCTTATTTGTCCAAATTCGGATTTTTTTTTTTGATCATTATAATTTAGAAAGGTCAAATAAAAATGGCCATGAATACATATGTTGTAAATAAATAAATGAAAAAAGCTTATATCATAAAACATTTAGGACAATTTGTGCCAAAACTGGAGCATCTGATATATATATATATGACTATATAAATCAGCATTTGTACCATTTTCCCACAAAAAAAAAAGAAGTTTGAACGTTTAGTTGCAAAGGATTATTAGTGATTTCACTCTCTGTGTTTCCATTCTTCTCTTTCTATTTTTTTTCCTTCCCACATCAATCTCCCGGTTATCATTCTGTAATTGGTCATGATCATCAAGGTCCACAATTAAACGGCGATCCTTTACCTGAAAACTACCCGGTGACTTGTTGATTTCCCCCGAGCAAATAAACGTCCCCGGAGTGCGGTTAGCTGATGCATTGACAAAAAACTAATCAGCTTTATTGGAAGACAGGTTAAGGGCAACCGGGTGTCAATAATTCTCATTTTGACCTCCTCTTCCATTAACTTTAAGTGGCTTATTAGACCGAAGTCACCCGGAGCCACGGGCCTATTATCTACATCTCTCTCCTCATCACACTTCACTTCTTTCAATTACTACATTTTATTTTATTTTTTGCTGCTCGTCTCTCCATGATTGTGCGTGAATTTGACTTATTTTAACTCCTACTGTTAGTTTTTCTGGGAATAAGAGAATCCAGTTGCTTGCATTGTGATATAAAAAAAGAAAAATAACATTATTTTCATATACAGGGGCAAAAACGTAAAGCTTATTCGAGAGAATCTGATTTGAATGTAAGGCACAAGTCTAAAAACAACTCAGCTTGCTGATATATCACGTTGGAAGCAGAGAGGGTTCAACCTAATCAATTTGGTCGTACAGCTCCATTAGAGCAGGCCTGCAGAGCGACAGCAGGAGGGCTTTTACTGAAATTTCCCTGTTGGCCTCAGGAGGTGCTTCGGCTCAAGATGTTCACTTTTTTGCGCATGCTTTCATTCTTTTAAACAGACTACTTTATTTATATTATTTGCCATCTAAATTCAATAAGCAGCCTGATAACCTGGCACATCACCTTACACGTTAGGACTGAAAATTCAAGTTTTACATCCAACCTGTTTTGGACTGGACTACCATTTTTCTATTTCTTATTTGTTATTAATAAAAAAAAAAAGAGAAATATTTTCAATTTTCACTGTTTGGAGTTGAACAAAATATTGTTGAACCATCTCCTAACCTCAGTATGCCATGAAAGCTCCAAGTGCCACCATCATGTTTAAATTCAATGCAATTTTGGGCTTATGGTAAAAAAAATAAAATAAGGGAAATTATCTGGACCCCTTGGCATCTTTATTTATTTTTTTTTTTTTTTTTTAAATCAAGAAAAAACAATATTGTATAATTTATTTTTTAGAATTTCTGTATGACATTTTTTTAATATGATGGACAATTTAGAGTGCTTGTGGCTGCCGATGTTTAATCTAATATTACTACACCTGTTCCTGTGACCTTGGTAAAATTGTTGATGTATACAGTGAGCCAACCCCCCCCAAAATGTACCTCACACTGCATGTCTCCTGTGATCACACCCCGAATAAAGTCCTCCTTTAGTCACCTTGACACCTTTTTCCACTTCATAGACCCACAAAAACAACATCCATTAACAATTGATCAAAAAAACTTGAGGTTCATTTTAAACATTTGCGTCATTTTCCTGTAATAGCAATACCTATAAAAGGGGAGAGGCGTTGTGCCGTCTGGGACCGCCCCCTGCAGACGGCTGCACCAATCGGCTCCTTGTAACAGGCACCAAGTGTCACACCGAGCTCCTCTCTCACACTCCGGACCACATCATAACTTTTGAGAGGTGGGAAAACCGGCACTGACTTCTCCTCCTTAGCAGAAGCGACCAAGACGCGCACCGAGGGGAGCCAAGATGGAGAAATCTAAAAACTTTCGCATTGACGCGCTTTTAGCAGTCGATTCCCCCAAAGTGCAGACCTCTCCGCTGGCTCTGGTGACTTCCCTGTCCTCCTCCATCCAGTCTTCTGGAAGTGTGTCGGCCCAGGAGCTGACCAGCGCCGAGTCTTTACGCAACGAGACGCCATCTCCGCCGAGGATTTCCAGCTGTGGGCTGATTCCAAAACCGGGTTTCCTCAACAGTCCACACAGCATGCTTGGATTACATCCCCAGAGTACCGCAGGGATCCCCGCGCAGGCTCTCTACGGCCATCCCATGTACACCTACTCCGCAGCGGCGCTGGCAGGCCAACACCCTGCCCTGTCCTACTCCTACCCACACGGCTCCCATCATCACCACAGTGATCCCATCAAACTGACAGCCAGCACCTTCCAGCTGGACCACTGGCTCCGGGTCTCCACCGCCGGGATGATGCTGCCCAAAATGTCTGACTTTAATTGTAAGTAGCTGTTTCATAAGAGAATGTTCTGGCATTTTTGGTTTTTTTCCTATTCCAAATAAATCATATAATAATAATAATAATAGATGCTTATTTGGTTATGTATTGGTTATGACCCAGGTTGATCCTAACATGTGCAATGGCACCCCCAAAAGTCTGCTTTATTTGTTAAAGTTTTGCTAATAAATATGATTAAATATATATTTAAAAATGAAATGATCCTGCTTGAAGACAGATTACATTACTGTGCTAAAACCTCTGATATAGAAGGCATGAAATTCGTATTTTTCTTAAACATAAAGTCGTTTTTTTTTTTATATTTATGGCGCACTATTTCCCTCACATATTATTATGATCTTCTGAATGAAGAGGCTGTAGAGTGATGGCTTTTCTAGGAGGAACTAAAATGGACAGATAATGGACAGTGGGAAAGTAGCAGAGGTGTGTGAAACCCACAGTCGACATGCTATTTGCTCACCAGATACTGCCTTTTTGTCTCTACTCGTTTTAACAGATTTGTTCAAAACGGAGTGGCAAATAACTTCTCTATGGAGATATTCATAAGTGGACGGACGACTTGTTGCTTAAGCAGGGAGCACATATACAATTATATTTTATTACACCATAACAGCAGAGGGCTGTCAGTTTTGCACAAGTACCCTTTACAATAATAGAGTATTTTAATATTTTATAATCAGCCATAAGATAGTTGGTTCGTCATGCACATTCATCTCTTAATTTAGTTATATTTTATGCCTGGTTTTAATGAAAAAACTTTTTTTAAGTATATGTTGTTGATGGTTTTTCTTCTTCTTTGTTGCAGCTCAGGCTCAGTCTAACTTGCTTGGCAAGTGCAGAAGACCAAGAACTGCATTCACAAGTCAGCAGCTGCTGGAGCTGGAACATCAATTCAAACTGAATAAGTACCTGTCACGACCAAAGCGCTTTGAAGTGGCCACGTCCCTCATGCTGACAGAAACTCAGGTAATATTTCTTACAGCGATGACTTTTTTTTTATTTATTTTTTTTTTTTTTTTTTATTTATTTTTTTTAAAACCATTTTAGATTCCCTGTTTAAATAATTAAATGTTTTTTTGGAAAAAGGTACAAAACGTTATTTTAAAAAATTGGTTTATTTTCCAGAAAATAACTGAGAAATGATGATGAAATCTCTTCCTCTTGAGAACGATGCATCCTCACTCTTTTTTTTTTTTTTTTTCACTTTGTCCAGATGTAATTTTCACTCCTATTGTTCCAATTTGATATTGGAAATTGGCAGTAAGCTCATACAGTTCATTTTTTTTTTAAACAAAATAATGTTTTAGTCTAGGTTAATGGAAACGTCGCTCTAGTGGTCAATGGCAGGTGTATTGGTGACCTTTACGCAATCTTTACGCATAGTTACGCACAGGTAGCCTCCTGTTAAAAACCACTCAAAGTGAATTATTTTCTTTTTTCCTCAGGTTAAAATCTGGTTCCAGAACAGACGCATGAAGTGGAAGAGGAGTAAGAAGGCCAAAGAGCAGGCCGCCCAGGAGGCCGAGAAGCAGAAAGGCAACAAGGGCGGCCAGGACAAATCTGACGGACTCGAACAGTCGGACTATAAGAGCAAGACAGACTCAAAAAACGGCAGAATAAGAGACTTTAGAGACAGTGACGACGACGAGGGCGACAATTTCCTTTACAACTCGTCAGACTGCTCTTCAGACGACGAGAGGAATCACACCAGCGACACCAGTCCGCAGCCCTGAAGCTGGAGAGGGGCGAAAGGAGGTGATCTTCATTTGTAAAGGACTGTGGAAGGGGGGGGGATTTTTTTTTTTTTTTGCTATAAAAATGCATGTAATCCAACATTTTTTTTCTTCATGAAAAAAAATTAAATTTAGGGTCAAGAATAGATTATTTTCCTGTCTTAAACGAGCAATAAAGCAGGAGTTTATCATAGGAGCATCATTCAGCACTCTATAGGGGAACCGGGACATGTTGCATGGGACAAATGCAAAACGCTGTAAACTGACTCAGGACTTTGCAATCTTTCCCCTCCTGCAATAGTTAGTCAGTAATACCATATAATTATCACTACAGCGAATAGCCCGCAGTTATTTGTCTTATTTTGACCTTATACTGTTCTTTTTTTTTTTTTGGTGTTCCGTAATGTGTCATATCACGCTGATAAAAAAAAAAGAAAAAATGTTATGTTTATTTTTCTATACTGTATTTATAAAATGGTCATCCCCGTGCATGCTAAATTATTGTTTAGCTTCTCTCTTGGTGCAAAAAAATGTGAAATAAAAATGGTTTTATAAAAAAAAAAAAAAACTCAGTTGATATTTTGGAGCAAGTCTTTTTTAAAGAAAAAAAACAAAAAAACTTTTAGATTTACGATTTGCTTGCAGTGTTTCAGTGTTTTTGCTCCTTGCTCTGACAGCTCGGGTCATGGGAATCACTGTTAATAGCGCTGTCGGATCTGTGCAAACGTGCAGTGAGAGCAAACAGCGAGCAGGCAGTCAGACGGAGGAAACATTTCACACCACACTAGCAATGGGCTCGCGTTAATAAAAAACCTCTTAAATGGCTTGTTGAGCGACAACCTGGCTGCTCAGGCACTATTTTAAGGGCTGGAATCATTTTAAACTTATTTAGCATAAAGAAAAAATATTTTAAATGTGTTTTTATACTTGGTAAATCCAATTTAAATAATATTCCACTACTTTCTTACCAGTCCTATAGCCTAGATATATAGACATACTGTTTATTTTTATTTTTTTACATTGAATTAGATCACCAGACATTCTTGTACCAAAAATAATGCAACAATAAGGAATTATAAAAATAAAACATACTGTTTGTAATTTGCATAGGCTCAAGAAAAATAAGAGTGGACTTCCTCAAATGGATACAAAACATCCCATCAGCCTACTTTTCCTACCTAAACAAGCACGTATTTATTTAGGGTGTCTTATTAACTAATATGTCAATATCTAATTTGATCTTTCCGCCTAGTCTTTTATTTTGACGTATTTGATGACCAATGTGACCGAGCTATAGGTCTGGTTTAATAACTCATCTGTACATTGTTTACACTATGCATCGGTTAGTTTACAGAAAACACAGTCAACAATATGGTCCTATACTTGTTAGCATTGTTCCCGCAGTCATTAGTGTTAGACTACAGCAGGGTTTGACTGATTATGTGCCATTTGCAACGGGATTACTGAGCGATCTGTTGGTTATCTTCAGCTGTTTGCTTTAGCTGAGTAAATCAAAGTTCAGCTCAGGGTCAAACCCGAATAGAATACAACAGGTAAAGCTGACGGGAGAGTCGTCGGCTCACAGCTGCAGACAATCACCAGAGAAACTGCACAGTGGGCCTATTGATCCCACTATCTCCACCTTCTAACTGACACATTCTCAAGTTTTTCTCCTAGTAGTCTCCATCACTTCTCAAATAAAAACACCGCTACTCAAGACGGAAGTGTATTTTGTCACTGTCTTGAGTATTACATGTAATTAAAATATCTCTTAGGTTACAGTGTGCTTTGTGGACAAGTGAAGGACATTTCCGCTGGTTGACCTTGGTGGCCCGTTCCTGACCTCAGGCCGCTCTCCAGCCTCAGATTGATACAGGCCGCACCAATGGAGCTAATTAATAGGCGCAAGTATCAAATGTAACAGAATGACTCTGCTATGCTAACCACGCGGGCAGATACCGTTGTCAGCGAGCAAACAGAATATAGGCTAGATTTAAGGCCCCTGGGTCATTTCATCAGGGTGTGTAAACAGAACGAACGACACCACCGTCCCTCTCTGTTCTCACCGCTCCCGTTTGTGTCACACTCCCAGCAAGCCGAGTGGAAATATCAATATAAAAGGAGAACAACATACAAATATACATTAATCAGTTGCATTTACGGCTGAGAAAGACTTTAATATTATGTGCTTTATTTTGCGTAAGAGCAAATAGACTTAGTAAAGCCCAGAAGAATAGCTCCAGGTGTACGAACTCAACAATATTAACTCTTGCTGTGATCTGCCTCCACAAGAGCGATCTCAGATGAAGAAGATTAAGGAATGGAAGAAGAAGAAGAAGAAATTAGAGCTGTTGTTAGAGAATAAGGTTTATTTCTCTCTACAAAAGGAGTCAAAGCTTTAGGTAAAATATCAGTGATTATTGAGGCGTTTATGACTGATGCTTTTCAAATTGCGACATTCTGAATACACAAGAACCATTATGGATTTTATAAAATTTCCAAGGTATCGCTAACAAATTGTCATAAAGCACAATATGGTGTTATTTATTGCAGAATAATAAAGCTGAACCAATATTAAAATAATAAACATAGTCTGAAGACTGATGTTGCCTAAAGGCATCAGTATCTTCCAGATTTAAAAATCTTCATGGTAACAATTATGTACAAGGACTCTACATAGCAAAAACATTAATTTAATTTCAAAAACATATTTATTCTTCTTTGAAGAAAAACTGTAGGTGTGTGTTCTTTGTGTTAAGAGACAAAGTCTTCTTCTGTTCCAACGTTCGGTAACGTACGTCTGTCGGGTTTCTGGTGTGTGTGTGTGTGTGTGTGTGTGTGTGTGTGTGTGTGTGTGTGTGTGTGTGTGTGTGTGTGTGTGTGTACGTGTTTTACAGTTTGAGCTTGGCCTCTTTGGCCTCCATAGCTTTGGTGGCGACCTGAGCGCGCTCTGACAGCGTCGCTGCTTGCTCAGCTGGTCCCTGTGACTGGGCATTCTTCAGCAGAAAGTGGCTGATGAACAGCTTCAAGCCCTCTCGCAGCATTCCTAGCTTGGGAATTCCTGAAATCCTGGTGGATGGGAAACAATGAAGGACATTGATGTGAGGTGTTCACACGGTGCGAAGCAGTACAGAGGAGTAGTTTGACAAGATGCGGGCAAAGAGAGGTTAATATTTGATCGAAACTGAAATATCTATTGAATGGATTGCCAAGAAAATGTGGACAAACATTCATGGTTTCCAGAGGATGAATCTATCTGACTCCGTCTTCCTCTGACTCTTCATCTAAGATCAACATGAGGTCAAATACAGTCCGATACGTTTATAACCAAAACCGCAAAACTTATCCATCAGTCTCAACTGTACGTTTAGCTGTGTTTATTTCTGATTACAAAACGTTAGCATGTGAAAACACTAAACTAAAATGCTGAACATGATAAACATTATGCTTGCCAAACATCATCATGTTAGAATCGTCTTTGCGAGCATGTTAGCATGCTGATGCACAGCATTAAGCTCAAATCACGGCTGTTCCTAAAAAAGCGTCATTGCAGAGTTGCTAGTTTTGTTTTCCCAGTTCTTATTTTGCATTAATTCAAAATGTTTAAATCTCCTAACCTCTAAGAAGTAAGTATATGTACAGGCTCACCTTCCAAAGATGCTGGCGAGGTCTTCAGGCTCCATGTCTTTTAGCAGTTTGGTGAGCACCTGACGCAAGAAGCGCACTGTGGATTTATCTAGTTCACCAAACTCTATTACCTACACAGAAAAACAAAGAGGGAAATCTGGTGAATAGGTTTTTAAGATTTAAATCAATTTACAACATCAAATATATAAATGTGATATAGTACAAACTTACACACACAACGTGTCACTTACTTTGAGTATGGAGAGTGAAAGGCACTTCTTCTGAAGGAAGTGGGTTACTAGCTGAACCAAGTTGTTAAAGGTGCTGCTTTGAAGGTTGGACAGCTCCCTGAACTTGTCCCACAGGCTGAACTGGAAAGTCATCTTGGGAGAATAAAGAACATCAAATTGAAAGCTTTCATAACTGCACTGAATGAGACACTGATTATTTCCCCCCCCCAAAAAAAGGAAGAGAAAGTATAAAGAACAGACTCCAGCTCTGCATAGTCCATCCTCTCCTCCGGATCCAGTTTACATGTGAAAAGCAAACATTCCCACCAGCTCTGGTTCAAGCTCTTTGATGAGGACAATGGTCATCAGTCTCTGATATGGACCCACGGCCTACCTGGCAGCAAAGTAGGAAGTGTGGTCTCACCCCCATTGTTTGTAGTCACAGTTTAAGTCAAATAATATCAGAGGTGAGAGGTGTGAGAGGCTCCCACACTGCAGAGGTGAACTACAGGCCACACGACGCAGGTCACGGGCAGTTTAAGAGACTGGGTGGTCACACACATCCAGCCGGTAATTCAACCTTAAATGCAACTCTTTTATATTTTCTCATCATGACATGTATAGTAAGAGAGAGGGAGAGAGAGAGGATTTGGCTGCTTCTCCTTGTCTTATGTGGTCGGACAAAACTCGCAATTTAATATCATCAGCCTGGGCTTTAGGAAATTGTATTTGGAACTTTCCGTCATTTTTATTATCCTTTATAAACTAAACTATTGATTTGTCCCACAAAGTTATTAGCATATTAAACACATTATTAAAATAAAATGCATTTGCATAGGTTCAGCTTTTATATAGATACAATTAATTTAGGTACAGTTCCTGCTAATTAGTAAGGAAGAAGAAATGAGATGGTGTTTTTTCCCCCCTATTTACTGCTCATGAGATTACAATATCATGTGTTTACGTATCAAACCATTGTCTGTGAGAATGACTGGTGATTGTATGTACCAATCTGATTGTAGATGTGGTTGGAGCCCATTAAGCTTTTGTGGAACTGGGGCAAGTTCATTGATGACGTTGTTGTTGATAAGAGAGATTTAGAACAGGGTCTGTTTATTTGCAGGGTTCTGTGTTCTGTGTAAGTGAGAGTAGTTTTACTTTCTATTCTCAGTCGTTAAAGTGTTTGTTTCTACCAGCTGAGTACCTGAAAGCGGCGATCTTGGGAGCAGAATTTCTCTCCCAGTACAGCGTAATAGGCGTTGAAGGTTTTCTCCTGCAGACAGCAGTCCATCAGAACGTGAACAATCTCCCTCTCCTGCTTGTCCTTCAGGCCCATCCTTCACACGGAGCAAATAAAAGACTTTATAACATCACCCTTACAGCTGAGCTGCTTTGACATGAAACACAGCTTAAATAAGCATGTAATGTTTCCCTCTGTCTGTCTTTGGTTAATCAACTTAACATGGAGACAAACTGTGGAGGTGAGTGATAACAAACCTGAGCAGTTTCTGAAATGCATCCATGTAATCTTCACTGGTCATTATCACACAGAAGATGTTTCTTCTGACCTCAGTGTTCATCCTCTGTTTCCTAGCCAGCTCCAAGACTTTGGCACTAAACTGAAATGATTAAAAGAAAATGAGAACAGTAAAGTTAAAAATGGCCAAATACACTTATCAAAGTGCGGCTATTACTGAATAATTCTGACTAAACCCTGGATATCATTTTGAATTTTTCAATGCTTGTGCTGACATTATTCTAGAGCATTTGTATCAACACTATAACAATGTTAATACCTCATTAAAAAAAATATTTTAAAGTTTTGCTACAATCTCCACAAATGTCCAAATACAGGCAACAGTACAAGAACTGAAAAAAGTGTAAATAAAATAGTTTACATTTGGCAAAATGTTGATGTATGTGTTCAAGGAATAAGTAAACAAGATTACAAATTTAAACGAGTAAACTAGTTTATTTTTGATATTTTTAAGTACAGTACCAGTCAAAAGTTTGGACACACCTTCTCATTCAATGGTTTTTCTTTATTTTTTTTACATTGTAGATTAATATTGAAGACATCCAAACTATGAAGGAACACATATGGAATTATGTGGCAAACAAACAAATGCTCAACAAACCAGAATATGTTTTATATTTTACATTCTTCAAAGTAGTTGAATGAGAAGGTGTGTCCAAACGTTTGACTGGTACTGTATGTTGGTTTGAGATCCTGACCTTACACCCACCAATTTGCATTGACTAATAAAGGAAATACTGTCCGTCTTCTTAAGCATTAAAATACTACTGATGATGCACCAACAAATGCAAAAAATGTACCGTTCATTTTAAATTTAAAAATTGTATAATAAGATAAATTAGTTAAATCAGAAATTGAATAAATCCAATATAATACCGCAGATACTATAAATGCTGCAACACAGACAAAACGGGACATGATCAGTTCAGTATATGTTTTCCCTGACATGGCAACCTTTTTACATCAAAAGATGCCCAGCACCCATGCAGATCTGCACTGGGACTACTATCTCCTGTGCTTCCAGTACTCTACCTGTCCTTCAGCAGATTTCTGTTTTGAGGTCTTGTTCGCTTGTTCGCCGATCATGGGCGCTCCGCTCCACGAGGAGCCGACGATCCACCAGCGGCCCACTTGCTCTGCAGCCAGGAGATTGTCCAGAGACACCCTCAGTTTCAGGTCAGTGCCTCCTGCACGCCGCTGGATCTGAGTAACACATTTACCTAAGATTAGCCAAAAGTGCACTAAGGAGGCAAACGGCAGTTAAACAACATCAAAGAAGGACAGCAAATCAGCAATCCTGAAGTAGACAACTGTTAAAAAGGCTACAATGAATGGTGATGATGAAAGCATCCCTAACACTCTGGACTTTGGGTCTGTAAATGTGTGACTCTAGGGCCACCTGGTGGTACAAGAGGAAGCTACCATGAACATAACATCCTATAAGAACACAATAACAATGTTCAGTATGAGGAATAATACCACTGCCTTTAAGCCAAATAATAAAAATCTAAATTGGTCTTCACTAATGTAGTGAAATAATGATATTTAAAACAAATAAGTCATGTTGTCTAAATCACCCACCAGCGTCCTCTGCAGCTTCCTCAGTTTCTCCATAGGCTCAGGATCGTAGCCTGGGATCTTCCGCATATCATTGTTCTTCAAAGCCATCATGGTTTCCAGCATGAAACGCACCTGAGATCATGTGTTCATATAAACTAATGTTAGATCCAAAATTTGAAAATAATTGAGAGGTCAAATAAAAAAATTGCTCCAGCCAACACCAGAACATTCTATGTGATTAACGATGCCTTGTAAATGAGAGGTAATTAAAGAGAGAGGTACTTCCGTTTGCCTTACCCTGGTCTGATCCTGAAACTTGGACCCCGTGTCGCAGGCCTTGCGTTGGCCCTCAGAGATGAGCTCCTTGAGAGCCAGAGCGTCGTCCTTCCTCAGGGCGAAGCCGACGTTCCTCAGCAATAACAAAACTAGTTCAATGTCCTTCTCTGTGAAGGCTCCGACAAAAAGTTTTAGGATGTCGAAGATCAGGACAGAATGCACCACCTGGAAGTTATAGAGGTGACCGACGATGGACACCAGGTTGTCGCATTCTTTGCTCTCAGTTGGGTTCTTGTACGACTCGTCAAACTTTCGCACGACCGTCTCCAGAAAATTGGCTCCCACCTGGAAAATCATCAAATGGAAATATTATAAACTTGTGATTTGTGTTATAATTGGAGTTATGTACGTTAATATCTGTGGTGATGACGTATGATAAATAATGGGTCAATATAACAGCATCACACATGTTAGACAAACGACACAGTTTGAGTTAAAGAACAAATCAAATATATAAATAAGGATTTCTTATTGCAACGTTAAACTCTATAACACACAGAATAAACAAAAGTCAATGTTCAATCTAATGGATGTTCTTGGATCCCACATTACACTAATCAAGTTAGTGTCATAACTGACAGAAATGGTGGGTGTAAAAAAACAACAAAAAAATGTATCTTGTTAATAATCCCTCAAACTACGTTGAAAGGCATCTGTTGACTCTGGCTAATTTTACTGATGATCCAGTTTGGGGTCATTTACAAGATGGAAAGTCAAAACAGAGACAACAATACTATTACACCTTAAACAAAAGCATCCAAGGTGTTAGATATCACTTTCCAATTCATTAAAAGAGCATTATCTCTTAGTGGAGTTGTGTGGAAGCAGTTAATGAATAATCCAAGAGCTGATGTCCGTTCTCAGGTCAGTGGTTACGGTTTCTTACACTCAGGCTGATAAAACCAAAAGCTGCCCGACACCTGCTGTCACTCTTATCAGTGGATGAGACGGTGAAATGAAGATCTCCAAACCTGTTTAATCAGGATCCATCCAAGAATGAATTAAAGGGTTATGTTTACCTCTAACCCGACGGCGTGATGGAGGATGCTGACCAGCAGGATGTGCTCCATCAGAAGTCTGTCAGGCATCAGGGACGGGGTGACGCAGGCTGCTAGTAGCACCTCCGTCAGGGTGTCATTCATGTCCTTCCTGCTGCAGCTCATGTACAGCTCCTCCAGCTGACCACTGATGGACGCCATGTTGGGCTCACTCAGCCTGAAGAAGTTAGAAAATGGATGTATTAACACGGTTAACAGAGCGAACAAAAGACCCAGCTCAGAATTCAGGCAATATTGTGACTAATATTGACCAAAAATAATCCATACAGTGTTTGGTTTTTTTGTTGGACAAATGCATTCATATCTAAAAGGGTCAATTCTGGACTGTTCTTGAGGCTATACCAGCAATTTTAAGATTTCACGAAAGGTTAATAAAAACACAAACAAAAAACGTAATAATGATAATAATCTATATTCTCCATTCAACAAACATTTACTACTGTATATCAGTAATAAATGTTTATTACTGTATATCAACTGTATATTACAAAGCAGGACCCAGCTGAGCTTCTGGGGGAAATGGCAACTTTTCACACGTTTGGAGACTAGTGATGGGTTTCTTTAAGACGAAGGCAGACTTGCAGGTTTTATATGACCAGGATTTTCTAACAGGGCAACCTAAAATCTAGATAAAAATATATTTTTGGTTCATACATTATATTACCCAAAGTGCATGATGCATCAGCAGAACACTTCTTACATTTCATAGAAAAAAAGTGGGTAGGATTTTGATAGTGACTCTGGTAAAAATGCATTTTCTTGGCATTTACTACAGTTAATATACTCATGACATCAAAGTAATGACAGAAAATGCTTTTTAAAAATGTCACAGGATTGTTCAAATGAAGAAACGTAACTTTAGCTGACAAAAGTGGCAAAAATGTATACATTTGTAAACTTAAGTGTTAAATTAGCACAATAAGAGAAATGTGTATGCAAGCAGATGACTTAGTAACATCACTGACACAGCAATCTCAAATCAGTGTTTGCTAACACTAGGCATCTAGTCACTCATATGAGCTACTCGTCATACCAGCCAAACCCCTGAGTGTACTGTCATTTACTGTATTCAGCAATGTTGTGTTTCACTGGTGTGAGATGGGGAATGTTCTGTTTCTGTGCGTTGGTTAGACAGTTACCTGTTCACCAGGCCTTTCACGGTCCTCTTCAGTTTTTCGAGCTCAGCTTTGCGTTTTTCATCTCCAGCGCCTCTCAATTGAGGCGGCACGTATTTACCTGATGCAGGGTTGACCTGGACATTGGAAGAAGTATCTTACAATTAGATCCATTATGCAGCAAACAAGATGTCAATGCTATGACAATAATAAAGATTTTTTTCCTGAACTCACGGTTTCTGAATTTGAGCCGGATTTCATTGTTTCACGAGTGTCTGCTTCTTCCTCTGTTTCACCATCATTTTCATTGTCTGAGTCAGCTGCATCACTCTCATCCAGCTCAGCCTCCTTCTCCTCAACCATTTCATCATCATCATCGTCATCATCATCATCATCGTCATCATCATCCACCTCATTTTCATCGTCAACTGAAGCCATATCTTCATCACTGCCTTCATTCGCCACCTCATCTCCAGGTTCTTCGTCCTCATCTGTGAGCTGAGTGTCGTTCTCACCAAGTTTTTCAAATTTATCCTTGGCCATGTCCATGTCATCGTCATCATCCTCATACATCCCCGCAGCCGATGAGCCAGAGTCCAGAACACCAAGGATGTAATCCAGCCCATCCGCCACAAAGGACTGAGGGAGAGTCTTCTTGTTTTTCCTCTTGTTTAATCCCAGGTATCGCTCTAATTTCTTTATTTCTCTGTCCTCGTCTTCATTTGCCTCCATAAGGGCCTTCTTTCTCGATTCTTGAAGCGTGTTGATTTTCTTGCCTTTCTTGGAAGATGGTGGTGTCTTAGAGACGTTTGGTTTCTCTGCAGTAGCACTACTGGACTTTGTTTTCAACACTTCTTTCTTTGCTTTCTCCATTTTCTTCTTTTTCTGCTGTCCATCAGCTAGTACTCCCTTGTTTTCAGCCACATCGAGGGGTAAACTGAGGATCTTCTTACCCTCATAATAACTTTTCATGTTGGCTTTCTTCATTTTTCGCTTCTCCTTGCGTTGGTCCTTCCTGCTTTTCTTTTTCACAAATCTCAAGCCATGGTCATTCTCCCCTTCTTCAGTGACACTTTTGCTTTTAATAAACTCATCCACAGCCAGCAGGCACTTATGTAACACAACATTGCTCTTCTTCTTTTTGCTGTTCTGCTTCAAATGCCCCTTCATCTCTACAAACGACAGGTACAAACCTTAACTCAACCTTCTGCAATGACGTATCGACTCTTTCCTATTTAACACACACAAACACCTCGGTTTGCACATGCATCTCCATGAGGAACCCTGTGTACATGACCCACAAACACGTGACCATTCCCTTCCAGGGCACGCTGTAGAACAGGCGCGTAGTGATGACGTACTTTATTGTGGGGCGTGTTCTTCTTCTTCTTCTTCTTTTTTTTCCTTTTTTTTTTGTAGCACTGAGCGCTTTTCCTTCGATGTAAAACTGTCGCTTAACCAGTCGGGGTAATATTTGCAGAGAAGAAGCAGAAGAAGAAGAAGCAGAAGAAGAAGACACTGGACGACTCTCACATGCAAGTGAATCTGAATCTGAATCTTTTTTTTTTTGCAATATGAAGAATGGAAGAAGACGATGTGACCATCAGAGAGCAGAATTTCCATAGCCAAGTTCGGGAGTACATCGTAAGTGAAGGAGGACGGGAGCTAATGGAGGCTAGCAGGCTAACGACGTCCTCTAGCCCGGTGACGTCAGAGGAGGCTAACCTGTTAGCTTCACCTGTCAGTCAGGATGTATCAGGGCTGGATGACAACAGTGCAGCCAGACCACGTGTTGTTATTGTGTGTCCATTGCAGTCAGATCTGGACCACCAGTTTAGGACTGTATTGTAACTCCCCTTAGTGTATTGATTGATGTTGATATACTTGTTATGAATATACTGATGTTCACAAGGAAGATCTATATATGGGACATGGACACAATGTCCCTGAGTTAGGGAGATGAAATCTTTATTTATTTTATGCCTTATTCATGTTATATTTTCCATAAACAGGTTACAGTATAGTCTTGTTTTGCAGCTCAAATATCTTTATATACAGTACCAGTCAAAAGTTTTGGACACACCTTCTCATTCAACTACTTTGAAGAATCTAAAATATAAAACATATTCTGGTTTGTTGAGCATTTGTTTGTTTGCCACATAATTCCATATGTGTTCCTTCATAGTTTGGATGTCTTCAATATTAATCTACAATGTAGAAAAAAAATAAAATAAAGAAAAACCATTGAATGAGAAGGTGTGTCCAAACTTTTGACTGGTACTGTATGTATATAAAATTTGGCAAGAGTAATTAATAGATTTATGATATACTTAGGTGTCCTTAATGCCCCTGTGTGTTGGCCACCTTTTAAATGCATGTGACAATAGATAACATAAATAATAAACTATTGTTATTATAATGTGTTTTCCACTAAATGATATCTATAAGTATCTAGACTTCTAGATATCATTTAGTCTTCTGGATTATTCCTGAAGGACACTTTTGAAATATAGAAACTATCAAATGTTTCATCAGCAGACAAGTTCAACAGATCAGCTTTAGCTTGCACATTTTGTCCTAAGTATCTCTCTACATCTGACTCTCAGTAACCCGTAACAACATTCATAAAGTAAGAGGCCTTTTGCATTATGTTGTAATGGCACCTGATTTCTGCAGGTTCAAAATTATACTTGTTAGTTGCGCATGCTTATTTTGCAGCCAAGGGTATTCTGGGTTAAGTATCGAGTTGGTAAACATGACTCAGTGACAACATGGTACGCTCTTATTAGACCTGAAGTGTGGGAAACTTTTTCTGACTTACTAAAGAAGCATTGAAGAATGCACAGAAAACTGTTTTACTGTGAAAAATCACAGGTTGTGAGACTAGCTTGTGGTTTGGTCAGTAATAACATTTTCCAGTACCACCTCCAAACAAGGATGTAATGTAATTTTCAGGCTTCCACGTGCTTTTGGACACAGAGATGCACTGTGTCAAACAAAATGTAAAGTTGTGACATCCCTGAACCTGAACAACTACCTTTCTGATAGAAAATACTATTACCATTAGGAGACAATCTAACGTTTACTTATAACACAATTTCCAACATCTTGTCACTCTTCCTTTCTACGGTGTCTTCCACATTAAAACACACGCTTTTCATAAACCCAGCTAAGGAAATGCTACATGGCCTGGCATCTGGGTTTCCTCAGCTGACATCTGTTAATCAGGTTAGCTACAGTGTAATGCCTTAAACTGGATTAACCAATGTGTAATGTTGATACATCTGAAATCACATTACTGCTAAAAGAGTGAAATAATGACATTTACTTGAATGAAATCATACTGATCAGTTCTTCTTGCAGGAATTGTTAGTTCCTCTGTAAAATAAGTAATTACTTCCCCTCACCTCCAGCTTGAGTTCATATAGCATAAAGGTGTGAAATACTGTTCCTAAATTGCTGTGGATGCTTGCAAACTGTTTGCAAGTATTTAGATTTGTTGTAACCTGCTTCTTTTCCATTGCTCAAGTAACTCTGTATTGGTTCAGGGAAAACAAGAGTGATAACTTTGATAGTGGTAGTGGCCGTCGGTCTGCTTCTTACGTGTTATTCCCCAACTGTTGTATTGACTCTATGCCAGTTTGTCAGCTTCATGATAACTGTGTTAATCTGGAGTTTCCCCTCAGTCGACATGGTTTCACTTGAGCCCCTTTCACCGCAGAGTTTTGTAGCTTGTATATGTATCCGCTGTCTTTCATTTGGAAGGGGACTGCAGATGATAAGACAGTTTTTGCTACGGCTGTCATATAACACCATATACCTCCCAGATTGACTCAGGTTGGTAGCAGTTCTTTAATGTCAGTTTGTCTGTCTGCAATGTGCAGAGTCTAACTGGTGTCTGTCTTAGTCATTTCATAATCCCAGCTGGCTGTGATGAATTGTCCAATGTTGACAGGGTGCAAAGCGCTGAAGTCGGAGCTTCTATCATTAGTTACGTCCTGGTCATAGTAGAAGGGGGCCAGGTGGAATGGGATCCTTCTGTAAGACCATCCAGCTTGTTTTGAGGCCGCGGTAACCTAATAAATTCCCTGCATTGCATGTTCTGTTGGCTTATAAGTATGTCTAATGTTGGAAAACAATAATACGTTACTCACTGTTGTTCTTTACGATCAAATAAATGGGTTATGTTGAGCTTTATATTGGTAGTGAATGATTTGTTTAATAATGGAGCAGGCGTTCATTTATTTTCCTGAATTTGCAAACTTCAACAGGCCTTAACCACATGTAGAGCTATTTTTGGACAGCAAACATGTAAATTTACCTACTGCACAAAGACCTAGTGATAAAGTATTAAAGTATCGGTATTCTGGACCGTGGGCTGCCTAGACTAGATATTCAAACACTCCACAATCTGCCCTCGATACAAAAACAACAACAAAAAACTATACATATAATATATTTATATATTTAGACTGTTCGGTCAAAACAAATTATTTATGTACATCACCATTGGCTTAAGAAACTTGTGGCAATTGGACATTCTTTTGACTAAATCATTTATAGTTTATAGTAACTACATGATAATCAGTAGTCAGTGTGTATCTCTGTGTGGGCTCTACCGAAGTCCTGCAGACTTTAATGTACAGTTTTTTATTATTGGGATTTAAAAATATACAGTTTAGAATAACAAGTCTGTAATATACAGTAACAGGAAGTGGAGAAATTAGGTTTGATATCTGCTGGGTGAACCGTCAGTAAATGCTTGCTAATGATTGTGAGTGCTGATCTCATCTACACACCAAAGTGAATCCTTTTACCAAGATTCTTATTTTGTCGTTTCAGATTTGCTTCCTCCTGTTTGCAGTCCTCTACATTGTGTCTTACTGCATCATAACCAGATACAAGAGGAAGAGTGGTAAGTGTGTCCAATATGAGCCCTCACTCCGTGGGAACACAAATCAGTGAGATTTCATCGTCTTAAAGCTTCAAACTGTTAACACGTAGACGGCAGAAATGCTTCCACGGCTGACCCATGTTCACAGCGGTCTGTCTGTCACGTTATGCTGTATTTGCTCAAAGACAGAGCCCTTCATTGTGTTTTGACTGAATGGAAGTCATTTCCGAGAGGGCTTTAGGTGTATGCGTGGGACACCACACCCATGTAGAGTAATCTACCACAGGCAGCTCTGTATCAGTGTGAACCGTACCCGCCCAAAAGAGCTTTAAGGACTGTGGCAAAAATGAATACAATTTGTCACATAATAACAAGTGTGACAGGACAGGTTAGTGACAAAAGCGGTTTGATATCCAAACAAAGACGACGCTCACCTTTTAACAGAAGGAGATGTTTTGTTCCTCTGTTTGAGCTACAGCGGGGAGAAATGACTGAGACCTAGTTACAAAGGAGAAAACAGTGATGAAAACAAGAAGGCCGTGGCAGACATTATAACCTGTATCCCATTTTCCCAGGACAAATTTAGTATGTACAGGTCACAGAGGCTTCCCTTGTCTCATTTGGAAAGTAGACCACTTTGCACCAGAAATCCCTTCTGGAGTTTTGTACAGTAGAAATCTAGGCTGCTCTTCTCCTCTTATCAGTGGTTTGGGAGCTTTAATCTTTTCACTTATAGTAAAAAAGGAATTGTAAAATATAAAGTGGCATCACATGCACTACTTTACTATCTACTGTCTCACATTTTTTGATGATTATGAGATCATTCTCTTAAGTTCTTGAATAATTAGAGTAAGAAATGAACTAATGTCTGCTGTAAAAAAAACATAACAAGTAAAGGTATCATAGAAACAGAGCGCAACGCTTTCAATTCCCTAAAACCCTGCACATCTTAGAGGAAAAAATCGGTGCCTCAAAATGCAACAAAGAGCTGAAACGCTAACAACATTTCTGTTGCTCAAAACATTCAATTTCAGCATGACAAATGATTATTTTAGCACACTAGGTCTAGCAAGGGTGCAGTTGATATCTAAACCGATGATGGGATTGGGACAAGGTAGCGGTTTCTGCTATGAAATTGTAATATTTCACAATTTCTATCAAGTTTTTCTAAAAAAACATTAAACTTAACTGTCAAATAGCAGTGAAATAAAAATAAAATCATAGTTTACATTGTTTTGGAAACAACTACAGATGCATAGAGTGAAATAGCAAGAATTAAATGTTCCTTAAGTTAGGCATGTTTCAAATACTTAGGCTGTTTTGCACTAACACTACAATAATACATGCTAGTATCGGCTGATATGGATGTGAAAATATCAGATATTTAACAATGCTTGAACAGAAAGTATGTCCTTGATAAGAAAATGTAGCCAATGCCTTGTTTGAAGTAAGATGTGATGTATAAAATGTGATGTGATAAAACTGATGCAGCTCATAAATTCACACCACCTTGTTTGATTTCCTTTACAGATGACCATGAGGATGAAGATGCTGTCGTCAATAGAATATCGTGAGTAAAGCCGAGTTCATTCTTCTTTTGATACAATACTGGGAATTCAATGTTGCTAATTTGAGTTTAAACAATGAACAGATTTCTAGCTTAACAGAAACTAAATCTGCACTTCATGATTTTAGTCATGTTTTCTAGCAAGAAAATTGAGGCTTCTGTGTATATTATATCACAGTGAGGTGAATGTCTTTGGGGTTTTGAGTGTTTGTTGGATAATAAAAGTCATTTGAAGACGAGTTGTGACAAGCATTTTTCACTGTTTTCACACATTACATGGACCAAACAATGAATAGATTAATCTAGAAATAATCAGATATTAATCAATAATGAAAATAACCATTTACATAAACTGAAAAAGCATTGCGTTCATTTACTCACTACCTCAAAAACTGTGAATGTCTTACAGTTTGCATCATTAGCTAGAACTGTGGTGGCGAGTATCACATATCGCTCAGTTTAGAGTTGCAGCACACATCACACCAGAGGGGCCCGTTGTAGCCACAAACATCCTGCATGTTTAGTACCAGCTAAGCAAAATAGTACCTAAGGGTCCAGCTAAATGAAGGAAAGCATTTCAGTTAATGAGTTATTTTAGTGATATGGGAAAGTGGGGACTTTGTGCTGCCAAACTGAAGACCACTAAGCAGATGGTCACTCCCCTGGGTCCAATACTGAGACCTACAGAAACGTAGCCACTCCATGTCTTTTGTCCTAGGACTAAAACAGGGCTGGATTAAACTGAGGTATAGAAAGACGATTGAAAGTATAGATTGACGATGGGTGGCAGCTGTATCCGGTGTTATTTTAGTGGTCGCTGTCACTTAATAAGTTCCTTCCTCATTTGCTTTTGCTTATTTAATTTTGTCACACTGTAAACCAAATAACTCTTTTATAACACAACATGTCATCCAAATGAATCCTCCAGTAACCAAGTAGTTTCTTCTGGCATATAATCTATAAAGATATGTTATTATCATGTTGTGATTGTGTACGTGTTAGTCTCACACTTTTGTGTTTGTGTTTCTGTCTCTTTGTGTGTTTGATTCCATTTGCAGATTATACTTGTGCACCTTCACCCTGGCAGTGTCGGGTGGTGCCGTCTTCTTACTGCCTTTCTCAATCATTAGTAACGAGATCCTCCTCTCCTTCCCCAAAAACTATTACATTCAGTGGCTCAATGGCTCGCTCATTCACGGTCAGTAGATCTCATATCATGTGGCTTTTTATTTCATTAGACTAACTACTAGATTTCTCTCCCTTCTTTGTCTTTTGATTGGAATTTTTTTTTTTTATCTTCCGGAGGTGTTGACTAGCATGATGTGCAAATTGCAATAGACCAGTACCCACATTAATGTTGGTTTAGCAAACAGTTGTATTTTTATGTAAGTCATTTTGACTTAAGGCAGAGATTCATCTGAATTAGACAGCAATGCAATGTGAGTATAGTATACAGAGGTGTCCAAAACTCTTCCATTTGCTATCAAACTGTTAAATTTGATAATATTTTTCTTTTATAAAAAAAGATATTCAAATTAAAATGTCACTTTTAGTTTTAAAATTTTGGTAAATACTTGTTTCAATTTGAAATAAATAGGAGTTCTTATCCAACATGTCTTAACACCATATAAATCATTCAAAAATAAATATGTGTTCCCAATACAGTATGATTTATTTAACAACTACAAAACACTTAAGTAGGTAGTAATTCATTTTAATCCACTTTGTTTGTGCTTAATAAAACATATTGTATTGGAGTTACCCCAAAAATAATTGAGGCATTGTTGCAGAGTCAGCCTTTTGTTTTACTTAAAGACTACTACTTAAAACACAAACTGGATTAAAAGAACATATTGATAGACTGCAGTGTACACACTCTTCTTTTAATCTGCCGGACTTTGACATTGGTTGAAATTTGATACCAGACTGAGTGCAAGCTCTGTTTACAGTAAATGATGTACTTAGCAAATACTCTGGAATTTTGGCTTTCTATAAATGCTTACACACTTTTGACTTTAATGGTTGAAAGTGTAATAATTGTGTTATGGGAATACTGCTAAATGACTGTAATGTAATGTAATACGATTTGACTCTTTAGTTTGTGCTAATCTTAAATGTGTAACCATCAGCAAGTGATAGATGTAGTAAGCGTGTTTCTTTCTTGATTTAAAACCAAACCATGTAAGATTTAAAAGTCTTACATTTTTTTATGTGCCATGTCCCCACATAGCAGATCAATTAATACTTTATGTCACAGTCAGTCTACAGAAACCCAACAGAGTCTGTTGTAACCTGTCGATAAGGCTGTTGGGTGCTGCAACAGCCACCAGGGGGCATTAGAGTCCATGACTTAGAAATGACACAAAGACACTTACCAGATAAGTCCTGTGTTGGCACCTCCTCTATCAAATACTAATATTCAAGGGAAAAGCTCTCAATATTATGGGAAAACCTGTTTGTGTAACCTCACTGAGCCTGAAACAATTAGACATTTAAATAGGATTGACTAGATATATATATATATGCAAATTTCCCCGCTGCGGGACTAATAAAGGATTATCTTATCTCTTATACTTTTTGAATAAACTGTATGTGTACTCTGTCACGTGTTTGGTTTCTGCAGGTCTGTGGAACCTGGTGTCACTGTTCTCCAACCTTTGCCTCTTTGTCCTGATGCCCTTTGCCTATTTCTTCCTGGAGTCTGAGGGATTCGCCGGATCTAAAAAGGTACACTGCCATAAGTTTGTTGCAGAATTTCTATGCATCATTTTAATATTAGTTCATTTTCTTTGTGTGTCACGCAAGGTAACTATCATCAAAACAAAGAAGGTTGGAAATGGTAAATGAGTTTAGCACTTTGCTGAGTTTCCAAAGTCTGGAATTAGCTTTTAAAATCCTGAGAAATAATAAAGATCAAACATCATTGAGGTGATTAATTGAAAACAAGACAATCTGCGATGATTATAAAACTAAAAATCTGAAACTTTGATTAGTAAAATATGGAACCCTGTTTCTCTTCTGCCTTTTGTGTTGATACATTTGCTTTGCGATCCATACAAGGGGCTCCCTTTTAACAGCCAAAGCAGCAGCAGCAGCAGCAGCAGCAGCAGCAGGTGCCTTGTCCTTGCCCTCTCCCTGACTCACGCCACTGACTGTAACTGCCACCGCAGAAAGTTCATTAACCATGAAAGTCTGAATCTGGACTTCGCCCAGCGCCACATCCTGACAAACCCTTCCAATAAGGCCATAGGCTGCAAACGCTTCAACACGGCTGCATCGGCCCCGCTGATTTAAAGCCTGATTCCTTGTCACCCCCTCCCCAGCCCCCCAGAATAAAACTTCAAAAGGACAGGCTAATAATCGAGTTGTAAGGCCACAGCGAACTTCCTTGTTTAATTGATTACCCCCCCCCAAAAAAAAAAAACGGGGGCTTGGGGCTCGTGTTCCAAAAGTCCATAAAGTCGCAGCAACATGACAGCACAATAGAACCTCGCAAAATGGAGGGGGAAAGATTTACTTTTAATACACCTCTATCCTGTGTCACAGTTTGAAACCTCTCTGGTTTATGTCCCTCCTGGCAAAAGCACATAAAAATTAGTCTGTACTGTAGTGTATGGCCAGTTCTTTTCCTCCTCAGCCCACTAATTTGTTTCGGTTGGATTTCTTCTGCAGAAGGCAGGCCCTGATGTGTAGGAAGCAGGATGAGGGCCTCTTTTTTCTTTACGTTTTTGTTCTTTTTTCCATTTCTAGCAAGACTGTTTTCTTGCTACTGATCTTCCATAAATTTGCTTTGAGGAAGCACTGTTCAATGTTGAGCTGCACTTCCAGGTATATATTGTGTGTGTTTGTTATGGAAGGGCTGGAGGTGACACCTAAAAAAAACCCCCAAAAAAACAGAGCAGCCTGCAGAGTCAATCATGCAGCCAGAGGAATGTAAAACACAGATCCAAGTTTTTTTAATGTGATATTATCCCTCTCCCCAATAACAGCATTAGACCACATTGTCATAAGGTTTTATGTGGCGTTTTAACCTCCCGGGCGAACGTTACGGCACTGCGAGCTCCTTTTGACTGCGGAAATGAAGTGAATGATGAATTTCACTCCTAACGTTGTAAGTCAGCCTTTTCATGTGGCTGTGTTTACTTTTGACGATGTACTAAAAGACGCCACCAGAATAAAGATGGAAATGTGGATGTTTTCTTTTTCTTTTTTTTATGTTAACTGTTCAGCTCTTTAGATGCTCTGTCACCTGAGAGATTAATAGTTTAACAAATTGTCCAAATTGTGGATGAATCAGAGCGACTTAGGGTCTTGATGTCAGATGTTATGATCTAGCTTTTATTTGCCGCTGTAAAATGTCTCCCGCTTTACTGCTGTGTTCTCAAATCTTTGCCGAAGAGCTGCATCACTGAGGCCACTAAAGGTTGCTGTGTAGTTCATGGTCATTGGTTCTGATGATGTGTTAGAAACCTCTATAGCAGGCTCTATTTGTGCAATTACAAGTAGCATAAAAAGTATTCTAAATGAGATACTATACCTTGTTTAGCTGTGTTGAGTGCATTGGGAAAGATTTTGAGGCTTTATAAAGCATTTCTGCCTTTATAGTTGTCTCTGCACCACCAGTAGATGGCATTATAATGATGAGAGCCATCGCTGTCATCCATATTGAGATAATCAGCGTGTTCTGACAAAGACTGTGAAGACATCAGCACCAGCCTTTGTTCTGACTTCTATTTATATCAAGGGACTCAAGTTGGCTTAATAATTCTACAGGGGGAGTGTGATCTCTTGAAGCTATATTTACTCAAAAACAATTAGATCAAGGTATGGAATTTTTTTTTTTTTTTGGACAATGACAACTTCCTGTCCTATTTCTAGTGTCGTCTTATCTTATTACCTTTGCACTAATGCTCAGATTGTTTGTTATCTCTTGCTCTGTTTTCAGCGCCACAGCCTGACTTACTAACAATGATTGTAACTTCAGTATGAGGAAAATAAGCACAATTACTAGTAGGTTTTTAATATTCTAGTTTTTTTTTTTTATTTATTTAAGAAACAATATAAAGAAGTATGCTTTGCAGTGAATAGTCTTTTGGTCTCACCCACAGTATTGAAATGTGTTTGATCCTGAAACGAGTTGGAACGAGTCTGACCCCCTGACTGACCCAGCAAAGGGCCAACAGGTTTCATCTGGTAGTTAAAGAAACTCCTCATCAATCTCATCCTAAGCCCTAACCCGCCAATGATGAGAAGTGTGTTTATTGTGGAGGGAGAGGAGGGGAGGGGGGTGGAGAGAGAAAACGTCTCGCCGAGCAAACCCGCGTGGTGTTACTAAGATACTCCTCTTTGTTGGGGCTCCACAATGGGGGCCTGGATATTTATTTCAAATCTCCTGCACATGCAGACATTTTTCCCAGGCCTTCTTTCGGGCAGGGCCAGTCGGAGAATATAAAGTGGTGTTTACATACCTTCCTTTAAGGTCACAATGTCTCCCTAAAGCTGCCTGTTACAATGTTCGTTACCACGGCAACATATTAGTTCGAGCTTGGAATTTAAAAAAGAACAAGCGAGTTGCTCAGGATTTTTTTCCCCCCTTCCTCTCGTGACTCAGTTTTCCTAACCTAAGTGATACTTTCTGAAGCTCAACTGGTTCTGCTCCTGAATTTTTGCCCGTTTTTTCTTGATCTTAAAGCGAGATATCGTCTTATCGTACACGTAGACTGAATTACTACAACTCATTTACGTAACTTTAAGTAGGGCAGAGTATTATGGTGATAGGCTATGAGGTCTATTTGGTCCTAACCTTTAATTTGAAGAAGGATACAGTCTTTTATTTTTTGAAGACTTATCAGTCAGACACCTTTCGGTAATCAGAACAAGCTGTCGTCACTGTAGGATGTCAAGTAAAACTTGGCAAACGTCAGAAAGTACTGAGGCTGCTTCCTTCATTTAAGTTCTTCTGTTTTCTGACTCATCTGGTGAATCAGCCATGAAAGCAGCAGGGAAACAGGAGTTGTAATTCACATCCCCAAAATCCTAAACATTCACAACAATGTTTTCTTTCTCCTTTTTCTTTTTTTTTTGAGGAAAACTCCCCTCCCCCCCACTGGTTTGAACGATACGATGTGATGCCGATCATTTTACATGCTCTCGTGTCATTGGTGCTTTATTAAGAAGTCTTATTAAGAGTCTTTAGAAGTTCATTGTGCAGCTTTACAGGGGAGTGTCCCTCTCCTCTGCTTTCTGTCTTTGACACGGTCATTGCGCTGTGACCGACTGGTTGAAGGATACACTAATAAGGTCCCTGTGGGCATCTGGCATGTCTTTAGCAGAGAGGGCAGTCCTTTTGCTAGGGAGCAAAAAAAAGACCCTGCCCCCTCCCTCACGTATTACACTCTTGGCCCTTGTTCCACACGCCCCTGACAGTGAGCAGAAGGATGGTCTGCAGGATGATCTCTGCCACCGCCTGCTGACCTGCTAAGGATTGATGGCGGCAACTCGGAAGCTCCTGCACCACCTAACTCTCGCCCTTTGTGCGATTTCTCCCTACCCTCCACCCAGAATCTCTTACACTTGTCCACTATTGCACAGTGGCATTGAAACTTCCAGAGGTGAACTCTGGATTCATCTGTCGAATCACTGCATCAAACACAGCGGGCAGATTGTTCTTTAGTTTTTCTGCAGCACAAGCAAGTAGAAACAGCTTGTGAACTGTTTCCAGGGCATCTGTGGCTTTGTGTAGTTGTGTTGATTTGAAGGTTTATTAACCTCGCTGGTCATGTGCATCTGTCTGTGTGCGCTACGTGAAATCATGCATGATTTGTTTGGTACTGTATATGAAACAGTTTCTTTTATTTAATTTTTGTTTCTGGCCACTACACGCATTTCTTGGAAGTCTCTCCAGTCTTGTTCGAGCATAACTGCAGTTAAGCAGCCCCTCACTCGATGTCGGTGTGAGGATCAGGGGATGCTGAATATTTCAGAGCTGCTATATTTAGATGTAGTTACACATTTAGAATGGCAAGAATAGAAACTTTCAGCGGGCGCTCTGGATGCCAAAGCACAGGGCTTTTTTTTCTTCTCTTCCCTCACCAGTTGACAGTTTCATCTTTGATCAGTGATGATAGCTTAGTTGCATTTTTTTCTATTTTTATACTGTAGTTTTTCAAAGCATACATTTGCCTTACTTTCCTATTTGATGAGGAACAAAGGACTTAATTTTCTCCCTTGCAAGGATGGGTAAGGAACTTTCAGTGTGCAATGTCATGCATGTGCATGGATCAATGAAACCAATCTGGGCTCACAGTTCAGTGTCCTCTTTCTCCTGTCAAATCACTTCTGACACAGTGGATTGCTCTTCCAGTGAGGCAGGAACCAGGGATGATAGTAAGGGAGGTGACAAGCTTTGCCTTTGCCCTAAATGATCTGAATGGGTAATGATTTGAGTCTTATAAATGATTGAGAGACCTATCTAAAGGGAATACACCTTCAGCAGGGCATGGGCAGCTTGTTAAGGTGGACTGGTGCGCTTGAGCGGACGCACGTCCTGCCTGCGGCTTCTGCCTGATCCTGATGCATCCTTAAGAGAACGCGTGTGGGACGTGGCTGAAGTCCCTGAAAGCATTCCTCTCTCACCTCCCTTACCTCCAGGGATTGAGATGCGCTCAGACGTTGACTCTCCTCTCCTCCACCAGTCTCCCCTCTGTTGTTCTCTCTTCATCGCTCCTCCATCTCTTCTTTTCTCCCTTCTTTTTGGACGGTGTTCAGTGTTTTCCTTGTTGGCCAGCTGAGCTGAGCTGTGAGATTCTTAAATGCAGCATCCATCCAGCGAACTCCAGAGTGCGCGAGTGTCTGCAAAAGAGCATGATGCAGTCAGCAGAATGTCATATTGTGTTGTGGTATTCAAGTTTCTAGTGTATTGATCTGCATTGAGTGGTGAATTTATTGTTGGTGGATAGCATAACAGAAAACAGGCGTGTATAGTTCCCTTAAGTAATCACTGTGATGGATCTATTTATGATTTATATTTACTCATAATAAATCACGACGATTTTTGTTTGTTTTGTGCTGACTAAAGACTCAAAAAGGCCCGATTACACCCTCTTAATGTTACCTGTCGAGTGTCTGCAGTGTCCACCTTGGCCACACTGGGGCACTCCAGACCCTGCCCACTTTCCTCTCTGTTGTGCTAGAAAATTCTGCACTCACTCACCGAGGCTTTTCGAAAATACCATGCAAGAGGCGAGTGACCGCTCAGTAATAGCTAAATGATAATGCGGTGGGATTTTCCCCATGTAAGACAATGTAAGGAGTGTGAGAATAAGCTCAAATCCCTACATCACTATTGACAGTATGGTCTGAAGGGGTCAGTGATAATGTGTAAGCAATAAATTTACCAAATATGTCTGTGTCCCATTAAACGCCGCCGTTTGTGAGAACGGTGCTTGTAAAAGAGATAAGATCTCAGGAGCGAGTGAGACGGGACATCATTTTCGGTTGCATGAGAGAGAAGACGGCTATTAAACAGAGACCCGCATCGTAGAGCAAAGGCTAAAGGACAGGTGGTTCGGTTAACAACCATGAACTCCCCCCCCAAAAAAAACAAGCCTTGTCTGATTTAATCTGCAGAATTGAAACCATTTCCATTCTATAAAGCGACTTGATTAACAGCGGTTACTTTCAAAGAGGGACCCCCTTCACGTACCTGTTGGCAAATACTGAACAGCAACCGCACGGCCATTATGTTAGCTGGTAACAAATTGCTCATATGTGCCCAATTTAAGCAGCGCTCCAGCCCTTGTTATCCCGTGCCTGGTAGCCAACCTGACATATGTATGAGAACGCCTATCTATCTCACAGTGCTAGACAGCTCGGCTCTCCAGCAGGGGGGGGATGGAAACTGTGTGAACAGGTAGAGGAGGACTTTATTAACCACTCAGCAGTTTGTGACCCGGAAAACCCAAATTACCCCAAAAGCCTCTGGTCTGCGCGGCCCGGGACACGACCGTGGTGCTAAGGGAGCTCCTAATCGGCCCCAGATGGGAGGCCTGCTCTTGATCGCAGACAGTAGCTGACCGAGCCAGGCTTCATGCTCCTTACAGCACCTCCCACCCCCTTACTCTTTTTAATATAACCTCTGCCACCACCAGCCCCCGTTAGACCCGCTTTATAGACCACAATATGTGTGTATAAAAGAGCTGTTTTACACAGGAATCTGTGGGAGCGTTTATGTCCTGTTTGTGTGCTGCGAGTGGAAATGATTGTTTTAATATGAGCGTTGGAGGAGGGAGATGTCTCGTAAAATGAATCTTGTTTTGTGTTTTAAAAAAAAAAAAAGATGTAGGCAATACGTACTCCAAGCTCAGTGTGCTTTTGATGTATTTTGATATAAAATCGTGGTGTTACTTATGATACTTATTCCAATCGTATAAGCCATATCCAATTACATTTCTTCTTTTTTCTCTGTGCACTTTTTTCTGTCAGGGCATTAGGGCGCGTATTCTAGAGACCTTTGTGATGCTCTTCCTGCTGGCATTGCTCATCCTGGGCATTGTGTGGGTGGCATCAGCGCTCATTGACAATGATGCAGCCAGTATGGAGTCTCTCTACGGTACGTTTTTTAATTATCAGTGTCAGTTTTGCCTGTAAGTCTCTTTTAGTATTTGTAGCGAATAGTTCAACAATTTGGAAAATTGGCTGTTTCACTTCTGGCAGGCCGTTAAATGAGATTAATACCACTCTCAGTTCTGTGCATTAACTATGAAGCTTGAACTGTGTGTTGCTTAGCTTAGCTTAGCATAAATACTGTAAATGATTAGCTTGGCTTTCTCCATAGTTAAAATCATTGCCTCTAAAGTTAACAAATTAACACATTAAATCCTGTTTGTTTAATCCCTTCACAAATCCAAATGTAAAAAAATTCAAATTGTGGTTTTACTGGGAGTTGTGTGATTAAACTATATCTTGTGTGTTTCCTTAAATGTTTAACTACTCTTTTCCCACCTTCTATATTTTTATTCAATCTTTTTTATTTTCTGTAGATCTTTGGGAATTTTACCTACCATACCTCTACTCCTGTATATCTCTGATGGGAGGACTGCTTTTACTCAGTAAGACGATTCATTTCTTCTTATACACACTGAAAATAAATATATATAATTGTTGATGTGGTGTTGAGCTACCATCAATTTAGTATTTGTGTATTGTGGTTAAACAAGCAAACTAATCACGGCTGTGTTCTGTCTCATTTGTAGTGTGCACTCCTGTGGGATTGTCCAGGATGTTCACCATCATGGGCCAGTTACTAGTGAAGCCAACAGTAAGAAATCATTATCTGTGGCTGTTATGTAAAATGGTTTTGTCAGTAGAAATGTACAATTAGCAGTTTTTGTTGAAAGACTACAGAGTTGAACTTGAACGCTCAGAGTGGAAGCCACTGCCTGTTTCAGTCGACCATTTACATGCACAGCAGAGGACTACAAATACATCACCAACTCATCCTCCCATCTGCCATCTCTCCAGTCCCACTTTGGGCCTAATTATAACCCATTTCATCTCTTCCTCCTCTGCTCCCTCCCTTCAGATCCTGGAGGACCTGGATGAGCAGATTTACTGCATCCATTTGCAGGAGGAAGCCCTTCAGAGGAGATTAAACGGTATGTCTGTGGGAGACGTGTTGGCACATTATAGGGGAGGGGAGGGGTTGACTGCCCTATTGGGTGTGATGGAGCGCACCACACTGGAATCAATTAGCATTGAAAATTCAGCCACACACACACACATGGACAGATTTGCACAGACACTGGCAAAAAAACACACACTACAGCGGCCTTTCCCCACCGCTGTCTCACTCTCATAACTTTCTGCTAAAGGGCAAAGCAGCCACATGGCAAGGACCATATTTTATGTTAAGGAAGTTTTTAAGGATCCATTTAAGACACTGGTGAAATGATGGCCTCATTTAGGCCTAGAATGGTAGTGGCCTGGGTAATAGGATGGAAATTAAATATTTTACAAGTACTTTTGGCCGCTACCTGTGGACATTAAAAAAAACTTTTCAGTGACTCCTGAAAGAGAATAAGGAGCCTTGTGCTGTTCTCGGGACACAAAAGGATAGTTTAAAGACTTAAAGGATGGTGAAGATTATTTTTTTTAAGCCTGCATTTCCTTTTCATGTCAAACCCTCTGTGTTCCCAAAATTCTTGTTTGACGTTGAATAATCTCAAAAAGCAGGAAGTATCTGGGCCAAGTTCCAAAACCTACTTTAATATTAACTCAAGCACGCAACCAAGTGTACAGATGCGAGTAAATGAAGAGGATGAGCGTTCTTTCAAACCACGGAGGTAAGGGAGATCACTCCCTGATAACGCATGTTTTTGAATGCCACACCGGTCACCTCTATAGACTGCCACCAATGCGTATGGTTCCTTGGAGCTCCTTCCACGCTGCGCTGCTTTGAACTAACTGAATAATTGTAATCTGTTCCTTATCGTCTCCAAAACTGTTTGATCTTACCAAGTCTCTGTGAGGCAAAATAAAAAAAATAACTGTGGTCAACATCTTTTTGTTTGCACCGAGGCCAAGCTGCGATACACTTTAGCCGGTTGAGGAAAGGTGGGAATTAGAGGCAAAGAAGACTTGAATGTTTTTATGCTGGATGTAGATGCACGTGCTCAGCGTTCATGCTCACACATGGGTGACACTGAAGGCTAGACTGGTGTCCCTTTGATCTGCTGGGAGCGACTACAGTTCAGGAACAGTTCACAGGACGCACACTCCGGAGGCGAGCGGTGTTGTCGTCTTGCTTCACCTGTGTCCTCTCCGCATCCAGCTCCTCTAACTGATTATCCTCTGAACTAGTTTGTGTTTGCAGATGTGGCCTGTTGAGCCACATCAGTCGATGCATCAATGTTTATTTACACGTCTGGGCCTTTTGTTGTCCGTCCTCTGTATGTAATTGCCCATTTGTAATGGCATTGTTGGTATTGTAAGTCTTACAGTTCAGAGAGTTGTGGCTCAAATTGGCTGACTGGACATGTGTATCTGTTTTTCTCGTCAAGGGTATGATGAACCTAATATGCAAATTGTTTAAAGGCATGTACCTGGAACTATCAGATAAGCTGCTAACACTTTACTTACGAGAAACCAGTTTTTAACATTTACTTACACAATGTCTTAGCCCTTCTTTACTGCTTTTAAATGTATTCATGCTAAGGTTTACAAAAGTTATAGATATTCCAGACAGAATAGGTTGTTTCTTTAAGTTATGGTTAAAGCAAAAATGTAGAACTTTGCAGAAAGAGGTAATGATGACTTAATTGGAAAGACACAGTGGTTACGTTTGAATCACGGAACAGTGTGAACACCTGGCCTTGTCTCCTGAATATTAATCTAAAAGTATCTTTCATACTAATCTTCCCTGCTTGAAAGAACTTTGTTGTGTCAGTGTCTCAAAGAATTCAAGTTGTAGGTACAAACGGAGCTTCCACCTAATGCGTATAAATCATATCTAATATAATATCCATTGTGATTCTGATTCCAATGGGTTATTCGCTTAGAAGATATTGTATAGCAACCAGAGTAGACAAATATACTGCAGTACAGGCACTGTGACACACACACTTGTCCACGCTGCCCTCTCAAGACCCTGATCTGCTGATAGCAGAGCAACAGAGCGCCTGTCCAGATGCTATGCGGCACAATGACCTTGCCGGTGCCTCTGTTGTCTCAGCATGGTGTTTAGCATATGTGTGGATGACGTAATTTTTTTTTAGACTGTGTTGAAGGTTGGAGAGGATACGTTGAATTACTCCGGGCCTTCCTGGCTGCCAGAAGCCTCACTCAGCATCTCTGCCTCGCTGTAACTCAGTCTCTTACTTGATGCTGCCAGCAGAAGGAGAAGGATATATTTAACTCCGGTTTAGAATGATGTCATTGAAGATACTGCAGCTGAAATTCAAGTGATGTTCTTGTTCTTTGTCTTTAGTTCGATATGCTGTTTTTTCATAGCTATGAAGAACCTACTGTTCATTTGATCAATGATTTATCCGTCTTAGGTGACGGGGTAAGGCCGTGTTTGGATATGTTATGCACAAATATGATAGATTAGTTCACTGCCCCGAGGCAGAGTGTTCGGTTCATCTCCGGAGAAAAACGCTGTTGAACTGCCAGTGACATTTCCTGTTGTGTTGTGACTGCATTCGCTCGGAGGGTTCAAACTTTCCCCTGATTAGATCCTGGGACAGGTAACTGCGAGGGCACAGACAAGACTGTTGAGCTTTTCTCTCCGTCTACCTCACGTCTTTTGCCTACTTAGACCCATCCAGACAGGGCGTGTCGTAATAACAGAGGGAAGAAAAAGGTTTGATCAAAGTGATTGGTCCTTCACTCTTGTAACAAAGATGAAAGATGGTATTTTTATTGCACACTAGTAACGGTGTAACACTGAACTAATTGGTCTTGATCTGCCAATCACCCGAGGGGATGCAAATGGATACTCTTCCACTTTGGCTCCTAGGGGCTTCTACGCTAGTGCGTCGAGTTGGAAGGAAAACAGAGTAAAATAGATAAATTAGCCTTAAATGAGCCGGCCTTGTGGTTTTCCTGGAGAATCCCTTGCTGTCTTCTCCAGACCACTAAACCAGTTGTGGCATGTGCTAGACAGCTCCTGACACAAGAAATTATTTTTGACTTGTTGGAGATCACATTGTTGTGTTCAGAGCAAGATTACTTGTTTTGATGGGATTTCTTATTAAAGATAAGTCAAATACCTTATCCGGCGGTAAGACAAAGGCATTGTGAAGTTAACATGATGTAACGTGATGTATTTGGTGTGTGAGAAATGCCTAAAAATACTGTTTTCCAACTGAATTAATAGTTTCTTGAGTAATCTGGCTGTACAGCATACATATCTTGCAGATACAGAAAACATATCTTTGTCATTATCTTAGTTGTTGCTTCTCAGATGTGACCAATTTCCACTTTTCTGTGTTTTCTATCATTTTAAAGTGATTAACTTTGTGTTATCGACTGTTGGACAGACAAAACAAGACTCTCAGAACTTTGTATTTTCATAATTCTTTGACATTTTCTAGACTTTGTTTAATCCATTGTAATAGTGAAAATATGTGTAACGACATCTGATCGTGCAACAAATTCAATTAATTCCAATGGTTTCTGTTTCAACAGGATCGTCCTCACACAGTTATACTCAAGGAAGCTTTACTCAGCAGCTCAACAAAGAAATGGACAATATTAGAAATCTGAGGAATAAATTAGGTAAGTATTTGTATTATGCAGGACTGATATATTTTCCCTTAAGACCTTGAATTGCCATGGAAATATATGCCAAAAAGTAAGCTTTTTACATATTGCTGACAGGCAGCCGCTTTTTCCCTGTCTGCCTTAATTTCTTAATTTGGACATGGACCAGAACTGCTTGATAATTTTCCATCCATTTTAGGATATTATAAATGAGGCCTGAGTCTTTTGGGGAGCAGGGTGGAGGGAGGAGAGCACAAAGGCACTTAGGATATTGGACAAGATGCAAACTTTATATTGTAGCAAGCCTTTTAGTGATGTCATTAATTTAGAAGGATGGTGCATATAAAGTGCACTTGGCAAACTTCTCGGGCAGGCAGGGTGGGTGCACTTTGAGAATAAGGAGGACTAACAAGGTTGGAAATAGAGAAAGAAAGTCAATATGGCAAGGACTAGAGGGCAGTCAGATACACATTGTTGGGTACTGTGGATGTCCATAATAGAAGATATAGTGCATGTGGTCTACAAGCTGTCAGCAGTGTCTACAACATGACGGATGAGCTGTTGAAATAAGAGGAAGAAATAAACTTGAAATGTTTCATCTGGCTTGGAAAGATGTGGCACAGTAGTCGCCCACCGCGCACACATATTCTGACCAAAGTATGAATCACAGAATTAATTTTGTTGCATTTCTTTTTATCCGTGATTTATTACTGTTTCCACTAATTAAGGCAATGATGAGTGTGACTAATTAAAGAGGAAGAGCATCATTTTTTTTGAAGGTTATGAAATGTATTTTACCTGGGGGGGATGGTTGCGATGAGAGGTGAGATTGTGTTTGCTACAAACACTCACGATCTGTTTTACCAAACCAAGCTGTACAAACCTGGTAAACAAAGCCAGAGGGCTTGAGGTTTCATTATTTGTCTTTGATGAACATATTAATTAACCAGTAGTGGAAAGTGGTTTGTATCACTGAATCTTGCGATTAAAGAGTTGGGGGAACATATATTTCTTAAGACTAATTACCTCACATTTTGGCTCTCATTTCCACTCAGAGAGAAGAAAGAAGGCATCAGGTTGGGAGAAGAACTTGTTGTATCCCATAGTGATGCTGATCCTGCTCGCAGGAACGGTGAGTGCTGTGACTGACCTATCATTAAGCCCAAACTGTTTGCTCATGGCGTATACAGCCTGGCTGGTGGCCATTGGGACTAACACCCTGTACCTCAAATCCTCTCCTCTTAACAGTCTGGGTGTGGAAACTACTTTTGTTTAATGGCTGTTTAAGACAATGGTGAAAAGCCACCATTTTCAGTAGATTATAGTGTGGGAATACTTTTTATGCCTTTTTTAATGGCACGTGCATCAAACATCCCCACATTGTTAAGGTTTTGAGGAGCTAAATGTTGGAGCATTTTTACAATCACAAGATGGCTATTATGCATTACCAGACTTACAGATCAGCAAGGCCACCACAATTCAATTATATCATGATGTCGGATACTCTGGGGATTTGATCAATGTTTTTATAATTATACAATGTGAAAACAAATCTTTATCTTCCTCTCTGTCTGCAGACAATCTCAGTTCTTATGGTGGCATTTAATATCCTCTACCTTCTAGTGGATGAGACTGCCATGCCCAAAGGATCGACGGTAAGCCCACTGTAACCTAACCTAAGTACGTTGTTACTCCCCACACACACACACAAACACGCCCAGAATGTAAACTGCAGAAGCGCTTGCCTATCAGACCTGCCATGCTCCTGGCAGAGACATAAATCAAATTCCGGATATGCTCAGATGCTTGTTGGAAGAAAAGGCCTGACCAGATGTTAATCAGGCTTGAACCTTGTGCCTCTGGTTTGTTTTGGAAGCTCATTGAAAGTCATTTCACAGCAGTGTGCAGATTCAATGAGCTCGCTACGTGTCTCAAGTCCACAGCGGGTGAAAAAAGGCTGCTTTTCCTCCCTCCTGCAAAGGCAGACAGTGCCAGGTGAAGGGCTCTTACTGGGAGGCAGCGTAACAGAGTGTGGAATGGCTCTTGGAGATATTCATCTCCGCCTAACATGTAATGTGTTTTAAGCTCTCCTTATCTCATCTCATCTGCAGTGACAGAGAGAGAGAGAGAGAGAGAGAGAGAGAGAGCGTGCGTGCATGTGCTTGTATGAGTGTGCGTCTGTGGTTGCATTCTTGTCTGAGAGGGGGCAACATAATGTATCCTATTTCTCCCTCATTTCATTTAGCGTCTGGCGGGCAACTGACAGAGCTGCCCTCGACATTCCAATTATTTTATTGAACAGAGATGTTTTCTTTGGCGTGACGCATCACAGAAAATCCCCCAAATTACACTTGTCATGCAGCTTGAAGCTGTCCTCCCTGACAGTGTGGCCCCACTAAATGGTTTATGCGTTTGTTGAGCTGGATGGATGCCACACCTCGGATGATCTCACAGCACTACGAGGGGGGGGGGGGGAGAGTCTCGTCCTCCAAAACAATCGATACTGATATGATATCCATCTATCCGCCCCGTTAACCCTGCCCTCCAGCTCGCAAACTCTCCGCCCCTCTAGGACAGATATTCCCTCGTAGTTACCCGCACACTGTCTAGAAGGAGATAAGGACGGAGGAGAGAAAGTGACATAAAGAAGTAGAGAGAGCTGCTGGTTTGAGGTCGGAAGGAGGAACTGTCGGAGTAAAGAGACTGTGGGAAAGTCAAATGAGGCCCCGATGCGCTGATTGTTGTGGGAGGGGGGGGAGCACAATGGAAGTGCCCTGTCAATGTTTGTCTTCCCTTCCTACTAAGCATCCCCTATAGTCCTTAGCATACTGAGCAGTGCCCCAATTGGCTTTACAGAGCAGACGATGGAGGTGGAGAAGGATGTTGAGGAGCTAGGAAGAGAGTAACAGCAGGGAGGAGAAACAGGTGGATGGAGATGAGGAGCAGATATGCTGTAGAGGCAACAAGGGGGAGGAGGAGGAGAGGAACTAGAGCTGGCTCTGTCAAAGGACAGTGTGTTTTACAGCTTGATTAACAAGCACTAAGAGGGACCAATAAAATTGTTATGGCAGGCCCTCCTCTTCGGTAGCCACAACACTTGACACTGTATTTTATAAAATGGACAATTAGCTGGAACTGGAATCCAACTTTCACCTCACTAAAGTTTCCCTTCGCCTTCAAACTTCCTGTGACAAGCTAACCTTAGCTATGGCGTTTCAACTTTTGTGAATGAAAGTGAATGTAAAAATGAATGGAGAAATATCTTTCTGCCCAACATTAACAATGTGAATTTAATTTTAAAATCTATAGCCATGATGCATTAGATTGAGGGGAAAACGATCTCAACGCCTTCACACCTAATTTAAAACTAATTATAGGAAGCAAATTGCTGAAATAAGGAACTATTTGACAAAATGGATTACAGTGAGAGTGAAGGTACCTCTGGGAATACCGTCTACCACTCCTTGGCAATAAATGTCTGTAGCTATGCAGTTAAAATATTTGAAAGAATAATGTTGATGTTGACATTTTTATGGCAAGATGAAGTGTGATTAAATTTGTGAAACTATGGCGAGGAGGATAGATAGCACAAGATAGCCATTATTACTTTTACGATCGAAGATGCCACACTACAACTTTTGTAGTCAGAGATCAAGTCAGACCCACACGCACAACAACAACAGACCATAATTTCCACTCACACGCAGAACCACACGATGCTGTATGAGAACCAAAGACACTATGGACATGACGAAGAGGTAGGCAGATGTGTTACTTCCATGCAGTATCTAGGCCTGTGAATGACCAACAATAAAGGCATAGGCCATCCAATAATCAAAATGTGTCAGTTGTCTGCTGAGTTTGAACCCCCCCCGTTAATTTAAACCCCGTCATCCCTGCTGTCTACTTAGCAGGTTATTCTTTGTCAGACAGAGCTTTCAATAGACTGTCGGTGAAAATACTCACAAGTGTTGGGGTCAAATAATGGCAGTCTGTCGGTCAAAGCCGTAGCCTCCAACTGAAAAAAACTAAAGTAAGAGTTGAGGGACTTGATCACATGGAGACCTCAGTTTAGAACACATGCATTTGATGTACTTGTATGTCCAAACCATTTCAGAAGTCCGTACCTGAAGTAAATGGCAGCTCTATGTATTATATTTACTTTTTATGACTGCGTCTTTCTCCTACTCGTTAGAGGATAGCCGTGGTGATTACTTAGTGTGCAAGAGGATAAGAGTTAGGAGGTGTAGGGAGTGAGAAAGACTTATGACTATGTGAAAGGCAGTACACTAATGTAACAAACAAATATTGTAATACTTTTCCTCCATCTTTAAAAAAAAATCTAATTTTAGAAAACTGCTACCATCACTGCGACCCACCTGAGGTCAAACGGTCAGGACGCAGGGCTTGTGTTCACACACACACACACACACACACACACGCACACACACGCACACGCACACACGCCATTACGCAGGTATTGCGAGGTGTAAATCTTACTAGCTACAAATGCAATGTGTCAGCTGAAAGAGCCGTGGCAGGCGGCACGGACAAATCTACCAGTCCCGTCCCCCCCCACCCCTCCGCCAAGCCTTCCCTCTCTTTGACACACACACACACACACACACTCTATCACCCTTCCTGCTACTGGAATGAAAAGAAGTAAGAGTTGAAAGGAGGCGTACTGTGAAAGCTAGCTGTCCTAAGCGCGCGCATACACGCATATTGCGAGTGCACACACAATCTTAATGCATGCCCACCCTCCCTCCATTAATAAATTACATCAGATGCTGTCTGCTAATTCCCTGTGTAAGAGAGAGAGAGAGAGAGAAAGAGAGAGAGAGCACTGCACCATGGCTCTGCAGTAAGCTCAGGGATGACAGTTGCATAAAAAGGCATGAAACAACCTGCCAGGCTTTCCTTTTTTCTTCAGGCTCTTGTACAAAACAAATCAAGATAAGGACAATCAAGGGGGTAAAAAAAAGAAATGAAATGAAACAAAAACATAAATAATACACTTAAACAAAATCTAGGACCATACTCTTGCTATCTACTATGCAACTGTAATATGTATTGGTAATGCAAGAATAGTAAATATTGTAAATAAGCTCTGTATGGCAAGGTGCTGTATTTGAATTGCATTCAAATAAACTGCATATTGAATATATCCAGCAATGTACACATGATACAGGATAGCATAGTAGTAAATTAGACTGTTAACATTTTGGGAATATATCATAGACATATGATCATCTACATTATCTAAAATGCAGCATGCAGTTTCAGGAACTTTTTAAACTTCTGTGAATTTTGTATTGTTTTTGTATGAAAGTGAGCAGTCGACATGATGCATAGTACTGTAGGTGCCCCATACAACACACTTATCCCTTGGAGGATCAACCCTGGTGCCAAGTTTCACAAAAGCAAATATTTATCATTTGGTTACGCAGATGCTTGGTATGTGCAGCATATGTATATGTGTCTCTTTCTTGCACTAGTTTCAAAAGGCGTTGAAGGGGGTGGGGGGGGGGGGGCGGTGTACTCCTAGTGTTTGCCGAAGTATTTGTTTTGTTGTTTTTATGTTTTTGGCGTGCTTTCAGCCTGTGCACTCTTCTTACCGTAAGCAATGTGCCGTTTTTGTTTGAACACCTGTTCACATATTGTGTGATCGACAGTGATTTGAAAAGAGCCTCTTTCATCTTGTTCCATTCATTACTTAGCCAATTTCATTCTGTCCTCCTCAAGTGGGGAAATTCTTCATGCACCGCATACTTACTTTGCAGGATTTCTGTAATTGCATGTGTGTGCAACTGCCTGCAGTGCCGTCGTTTCCCCATTTTCAGTTTTTTTTTTTTTTTGTTTGTGTTGTTTGAGAGCATTGAATAACCCAGTCTTCTGTCTGTGTCTTCATCTTCCAGGACCGAGGCATTGGGAACACCTCCCTGTCCACATTTGGCGTGGCTCAGGCGGTGCTGGAGATCATCCTCATGTTGTATCCTTTCCGTGACCCCCCACCCCCCACCCCCGCCTCCCCTCCCCCCATTGTTTGTGGCCAAAGTAGCATGCTCCATGGCCAAGAGCAACATTGTGAAGCCAGCTTTGTTTACCCAGTCTATAGTTCAGCCGGACACCTTCCGGAAGACATGTTGTGCTGTTTCGTCACCCTTTATCGTAGCTGAAAAGGTGCCGACTAGGAATACTTAAAAAGGGGACTCAATGAAGCTGCTTTGCTACCAGCACAGAAGTGTTTTTTGGTCCTTGAATGATTTGCTCAACAGCTACTTGATGGTGTCCTCTGTGGTTGGCTTCTACAGCCTGCGAGTCTTTGAGGGACTCACTCCCAGGAACGACGACACAACCATGACAACGGTAAAGATGGGATGGAAGGACGGGGTGTGGGGTGAAGTGGGGGCAAGGGTGCTGAGATTGCTCCTAAGGCTCTGATTTGTTTGGGACCCCCTGTGTTTCATCTATTTCCTCTTTTTTTCCCCCCCGTTCTCTCTCCCGCCTTCCTCTCACTCTGAACTCCTACCGCTCACTAATGTTTTCTTCAGGACCCTTCCTCAATGGCTTTAGTTGATCTGTCCAATATTTGTTTGTGGGTTGCGCAAACACTGGCAAAGTGCAAGCCCCTTTCTTGTACATCACAGGGAGAGTTGGGGTTTCTTCGGGGGGGCATTCTCTGTTTGGCACCTATTCACTTGGTAATGAGTTTGGGAGTGGTGAGGCTTGTTAACTAGCCATGACGCTCCAGTGAAAGGGCTTGAAAGGACAACAGAGAGAACCTGGTAATGAGCAACTTCAGAGGTACTAATTGTACAATATGTGGAACCAATTTAACATCAAGTGATTTCCGGGCACGTCATAGCTGAAACTGTTGGTGCAATGGGTGCTTTTTTTTTTTTCTTCACACGTCTCATAACTGTACGTTATATGCTTGAAATGTCTTATGTTTGATTATCTGTTGATTTTGTAGATCATTGGTTGCTGTGTCTCCATTTTGGTCCTGAGTTCAGCCCTGCCAGTGATGTCCAGAACTCTAGGTGAGTACAGATGTGTGTGTGTGTGTGTGTGTGTGTGTGTGTGTTTATCTGTATTAGAGTGATGGGTATGCTAATATCACAATAAACACAAAGCCTGCATGTACAGATTACATGTTAAAATAAACTTTTTGCTATCTTTGGACAGAGCCAGGCTAGCTCTTTTTCTCTGTTTAAAGTCTTTATATGAGGCTAAGCTAACCAGCTGCTGGCTGTATTCATATTCAGTGGAAAGACGTAAGAGTGGAATCGATTTTCTCAACTAATTCTTCTTATTCCCTTATTTCCCAAAACATCGAACTACTTCTTCTTTGAGAAATGTAGGCTTAACTGAATTGTCAAATATGTCATAAGCTACTAACAACCAGAAAGAGTAAATGCCCCTCCCCCCACCACTGTTTTCAGATGCTGCAACAAACAGCAGACCATTAAGGTTAGCAAGCTGAATTCTCCTATAGTTTCCCATAGTGACATTAGAAAAGAGTGCAGGGTGACGGGGTAAAAATGACAGGGGTAGCACCATCACAATGGCACTAATAAACATGCAGAGTGCAGAGCACAGCTGTTCAAATAGCACTACTCCGTGTGTGTATTGGAGTGTGTGTGAGAGAGACCAACAGAGTGGGGAAACGGGACGGAGCGAGCATACAGTGACTCATTGGGAGCTTTACAAAATATCAACAGGTTCTGCTTTGTGACGCTGAATAGATTAAAAGGAATAAATGCATGAGACAGAGTTGAAGAGAAAAGGCCTCCCAGCTTTAAGAAAAAAAAAAAAAAAAAAAGACGTGGAGAGTTGAGTTTGACGAAGTGAGATGTTAAGAGACAAAAAAGGGATTGTGTCAGTCAGTGTGGGAAATAAGCACTGTATAAGAGAAAGGGGAACTGTACCACAACACAAAGAGTGTGCTAAAGTCTGTGTATTTTATTAATGTAGTGACAAATAGTGTCCAAATCTCCAAATGCATACCGTATCATCACAAGTTTCAAGACCATATTAGTTGTTTGGAAACTCCAAATGGAAAAGTTGTTTAAGTTTTAAAGATGAGTGGTTGAACTTTTATCACATAGTTAAGGCGTTTCATTTAAATTTTTAACAATTTCATCTTATATCTAATGAAGGTTTGCAGAATGGGGGACCCATTTATTTATTTATTATTTTTTGTAATAGATTGCTGCCATAATCTCGCATTGCACGGGTTCCCTCGACAAAAGGTTGGATTTTGGATTATTGCATAAAATAAGCTTTGTGTATAAAACACAGGTTCATGATACGTGCACTTTTTTTAAGCTAGTTAATTTTCACAAAAGAATAACACTTGTGATTTTTAAAGAGTAATTGCAATTGATAGAAGTACAAAGTTAAAGTTCGGCTATGAAAGAACTGTACAATAGTTGCGTGAGTATAAATAACGAGGTTGTAAAGATGAGCAAGTCAGCATGATGAATGATTTGTCCACTCGTTTAGCTATTTGTTAGCACACGCCTTATTAAAGACACCTTTAAGCTTCAAAATTCACGGGTCCTCATCATCGATAAGGGAATTGAAGCTCCGCTCGGCTCTACTGATCTCTACAGTGAGTTTCACATATAGTTCAGCTGTCCGGCACGCAACTTTACCGCTTTAGTTCACTCTCCCCGATCGCCCCCGATGGTATCATTTCGGGCCGCAGCAGGCAGCTGTTTTTTCGGGGAAAAAAGGTACACAGGTAGTGTGCTTCTTTTACCAAAAAGACAGCTGCAGTAAAACAAAAAAGAGTTAGCAGGCCAAGTGTCAATATTTTAATAATCCTCTACCCAATGTGTATTAATGGTCACCACAGACAGAATCAAACGTGTGTCTTTTCCAGTGGAATGATCTACCAGTAGCATCACATCTTAAGTGTTGCTCACGCAGAATGAAAATAGTCTCACTATGCCATAAAATCCTGATGAATCTCTGCATGACTAGCTGCATGCTAATGTCTCTACCTACGCTACTGTACCCCTGACATTTCAAATGCCAAGCATCTCTTTACCCCCAATTAGATTTTCACAAATTACCAAACCAAGATCGAAACCTTTGGCATTAGAAAAGGACGTAGCCCGACCCCGGTGGCAAGCTGCATCGACTGTGGTCTCCTCCGTCTCTCTCCTCGTCTCTTCACAGGCAATTTTGTTAAAGGTCCTTGATGCTTGCAAACTGCTTACTGCGGCTGTAAATACATCTCTCCAGACACTCTAATTGACGACGGAGGCTGTGAAGATGTTACAAGAGAAGTAGAATGTGTAACGACCCGAGCCTCTCCAGTGTGCTACATGTGAATCTAATTTCTGCAAACAGATGACTGAAATAGGATATTGTTGTGGTGCATGGATTTAACATATATGTACACATCAGGTTATTGAAAGCTTAATTATGTACACTACTTTATTATTGTAATGGCACAGCTGGACTGGCCGTTTGGTAGAGTGCAAGAACACTCGGATTGGCAGGCCAAAATGGTTAAGCGGGAAAACAATAGGGTGTTGATGGCTTTCCAGGCAGCATGCGATCAGCCGTGACGGATGGTTTGTAATCGGTCAAGTAGTGTGGAGCTACAGTAAAGACCAGCCTGCAGGAGGAACCACTCCTTTATCTCTGTGTGAAGGTCCTGGGAGAGAGATGAAGTGTACCTGCGTACCACCTTTGCTGCTATACTTAGTCACCCATCCTTCCATAGTCCACAGGGAACAGTCCTTACAATACGGTTAACCAAGACAGTCAAGTGATGAAAGTAAAAGTTTGTAGAGCAGTGGATCAGTGGTTGTCTGTGTAAGTCAAAGTGGATTTGTTTCTGTCTCTTGAATACATCAACTTAGTCCTGTTTTAATGGCAGCATTGTCAGGCATATATATATATCTATTAAGTCTAAAAAAGTAAGAACATACTTGATTAGATCATGTGTAGGTTTCATTTAAGAGTAATCTCTATTCTCGGGTTGAAATTTTTCCCGAACTGTGCAATCGCTCACCTCCCCAGAAACGTACAAGATTGTGCTTGTTTATTGTTTGAAGAAGTCACTTGCTCTGTAGCTGACTCCGGTAGATGTGTGTACAAGTTACTGTGATTCTATGGTAGACTTGGGAGTGGCTTTCATTTTCCTACCACCTTATTTTGACAAAGGAGACTATAAGCACAACATTTGTACATGAAAAAAATCTTACAATCAGTTACATCAATGGTCACACAGTTTACCATTTGTCTTTGTCCTTTTTCTTTCACGCCGTTTTTGTCCTTTTTTCCCCCTATTTTTAGTTTTCCTAAGAACTAAACCAATTAAGAGAGACACTTTTAATGTCTTAACTGAGACAGAAGATACATTCCTAATTTGTTCCATGTTATGCAGCCCCGTGCTTTTGCTTGGAAGAATTTAGCTTATGAACATCTTGTCCAGGAGAAACTTGACAAATCGAAACCTCCTTTGTTTTCCCGGTGTTCTTTATTTCCTGGAATTTTCTAAAATGTCGACATTAGGGGAAAAAAAGTTTCTTGGTCATCACACCTCTATATTAGGACTCAACAAAGAAAGTCAAACCGAAATAGTAATTGGGAAAAATATAATGTCTTGGTTGGGGCTATCACAGAAAACCAATGAATGTCGACTTGCTTTCTAACCGGTTTCTTTGCCTTGTTTCTCTGTCCTCCACAGGTATCACCAGGTTTGATCTCTTGGGAGACTTCGGGAGATTTAATTGGCTGGGAAACTTTTACATTGTTCTTTCTTACAACCTGCTGTTTGCGGTCGTGACAACACTCTGTCTTGTGAGAAAATTCACCTCAGCAGTACGGGAAGAGCTTCTAAAGGCCTTAGGTAAATTTATCTATTTATTTGTCATGTGTCCTGAGGGTTTCTAACCAGCACCTTTTTTAAAATACTATAACAAAATAACGCCAGACTGCACCACATGATCTTTCATTGTCTGACAAACAACCCTGCCTTCGATATGCTGTAGTTCTGTAGAATTTAAAGCAATCTGTTACGTAAAACACTTTTGACTGCTCAATTTCATCCCAACTGTGTACTCGTGAAGGTTTTGCCTGAAACCCTGACAGCACGAACCTTCTCTGTGGCTTTGGAGGGAGAAAGTGTCTATTTTTTTTTCTAAACAGCACAACCTTGAGTGACAAAATGGAGGAAATTGCAGCTAGATCCAATGTGCTGCGGGACTGACATGTGACAGAAGATGGGGCTAGTCTTAAAGGCTTGTGGTGACAGGCCCTGGATGTTTGATACACAGGGTGGGATAGGGTTAGAAAATGTCAGACAGAGGCACTGAGGGGAAAAAAAGCACATCAATACCTCTGTCTAAGTGAGAGTCTGAGGCTTTTTAATGAGATTTCTCTCCCTTATCTCTCCCTGCCCAGGTCTAGATAAATTGCAACTGTCAAACAGCCCCACGGACCCTGAATCTGGAAAGCTCTCGGCCAACGGGCATCAGAAAACTCTGTGAAAGGGACGATAGATCAACACACACACAAACACAAACACACACACACACACACACACACCTTAGCACAGCCAAAGGGAGATTTCGACAGTACTGCCTGACTACTGAAAGGTGAAAGGGATTGGAACGGACTTAATAAACCCAGGCAGCGTCTGACGGATGCTGCAATTGGAGGCTGAGAGCAATTTAGCTTCGTGACATTCCATCCTCTGCGTCTCGGATGGAAGCTGGGACGGAGCCAGGGATGAGACCGAGGAGGGAAATAGACTGGCATCACTGCAGTGACCTTGATGTTGACCTCAACCGCGACTGTGACTTTAAACCAACCATCTCTTGCTTCAGGGCGTCCCCCCCCCAGCAATCGCTACCTGTTTTCTGTTTTTCTTCTACATCCTCCTCGCCACTGCACTAGACAAAAGCAAGGCGGTAAAGCAGGTCAAACAATGTCCTTTTCTCAAAGTCTTACATCCAACTAAAAGGCAAAAAGGTTATTTTCTATCGCCGTGCTCCTCCTCCTCTGTACTCAGTATAGTAAATAGACCCCCACAATCCAATTAGAGTCCTTTTTTAATGTCAGTATGTACATGATAATTGGTGTGTGTGTGTGTGATACATGGAGCATTTGCAATTGATGGTCTCTAATCATTGATCTTTGGTTGTTATGTGAACTGATGCGGGCATGATAAGGTGTCAATTTGTTTTTGTTTTTATTTGTTTAAGGTCAAAATGTGAAAATAACAAAATGTGCTTTGTGAAGCATGAAAGAAGTCACTTATTCACTCATCACATCCAAAACATGAAACTGCACGACATCAATACATTCACATTATATGCATTGGCACTGTCATAAATGATAGGCCTCATTCGTTGTTTTATTTGGCTTTACTGAAGTGCGCTTTAACTTTATTGATGATGTCATTAGTTTGTATGAAGTAGGGTAAGAACTTTTTTTAGGTGCTCTAGATTAGACTTGAGCTACTCTACAAATGGGAAACTATATGAGAGTTCTATCCACTTCAGTTCCAAAGAGCTGAATGCTTTAGTACATTTGGAGCTAAGCCTGTAGTTGTATTTCCTAAAGTTTTATTATGCACATGTTAAAAAAAAAAATGTCATCACATTTTTCGCTCATCCCCCTCCAAAAAGAACTATTTTAAATTCACAGGGCACAGCAAATTTGTCAAATAGTTTGTCATTTTTGTAAATGTTGTATTTACATGTACATATTATATTGTGTTTCATACTTCTTTTGCATTATTTAGATGTAAATATTAGGCTCTTGTTGAGTCCACTGAGGGTCTGACTCACTAAGCAATCTGTATTTTTGTTGTACATATTTTTTTACAAACACCTAAATCTAATGCAAACCTGCAACAGTCTTCACAAACAGAATGCATGACTGAAAAATGTGCAACGTTGCATCTGGTGGAAAGACTTGGTGACTCAGGCCCCATTTACATGTAGTTGTATTGCTGCATAATCTTCTGAACTGTGATGTTCTTTGTCTCCAGAACCACCTTAAATGCCTTATACGACAAGCATCTCGCAGGCTTAAAGTTAAGGTATTTTTTGTTCTGTGTCGTTTGTTCATGTACATGTACATATGTGTACAAGTACTTTGTTTGACTCTAGACAGTTCCACTGTGATCCCCTGTTCGCCACTGAGTTTCTAGTCTCAAGCCAGCTAGATATAATGTACACATTGCTTTTTGCCATGAATGTTTTCACAGTAGCTCTTATCTAGTGAGAAGCTTCATTTTGAGACTCATTCATTACCAATAAGAGTTGAGCAATGAGTCGAGTGATCTAATGATGATATCTCTATGGCGTTATAGATGTCATGTGTTCTCATGGTGACTAAAGTGACATGATGACAAAAGAAGAAAGGATTTAAAGAAATTTAAATTTATAAATGCATTTCAAACTTTTGTTTCTAGGGACGGTGAATGTTTTACATCAAAGCTGTCTACCATTGGTTGTTGCTATTTTACAAAGACTGGAATTAAAGAAAATGTTGCAACTCTCAATTATGAAACTCAAGGTGAAGCCAACTCCTCAAACAAGCAAATTGAACCGAGAATGTTTTGTAAAGGCTGACCTATACAGCTTTTACAACCCCAAACACAAAGCAAGACTGTGTTTCTGATTTTGAAAAATATAATTTAAAAAGCAGTTTAACCTAAATTCTTAACTGGCAAAAACATTTGGGAGATTTTCTGGTACGTTGAGTGGATACTTTGAATAATCAACTTGGACCAAAGAGATATGGCAAAGCAAAAAGGAAGATACTATTAATATTCAAAATATCACTTTTCAGTCAGATGAATTAGTGAAGGTAAAAAGAAATGTATGACTTGATCTGGATAAACTATATAAGATAAATGACTTGAGTTGGATTTTTTTTCCAGTTTCAATATGCTTGTGCATACATCCACTCAGCTGCAGACTGTGGTAACACTGGGCTCTGCTTGAATTGCCAGTGAAGTGTCACTCCCCTAATACAACTTTGCATAAAGAACAAACTGACATTCCTATTCAAGCAAGCTTTTTTGGTTGCCTTTACAGTACATCTCTGTGGGGTGTAGGGGGGGGGTTTCAAAAGTTGAGAGTTGGCCTGTAAGTGAAGCAGCTTTTGTTCTGTTCTTTCTGTATGTCATTTGGTCGCTGCATGTCATGTTTTGTGAATGTATTTTTTTTTACAGTTTCTCAGTTTGCTAAATGTATGTTTAGTTATTTTTTTGATGTTTGTGTGTTTGCAAATAAATGTAGAAAAATGCTTTGTGAACATCTGTTCATTCATCATTGCGAAACCCTGGACATCAATACTGACAGATGAGTTAGTTGTAGTTTGGCCTTTTGGGATATACATTTATTTATACACCAAAGTGCATCTCTCGTTTAACCAGCGTCTGTATAAAGAACCATTTGTGAGTTTACAGAAAGTTACATGCTGTAACACAGTGACAAGTCTGAAGTTACTGCTATCGGCAGCTGTTTGCCAAGAAATAGTTACAGTAACATAACTCCCGATAAAACCAAAAATTGTGATGTTAACATTCGTTTTAATTTACAAATGAAACAAATCAATCACAATGTGTTATGCGATCAGTGATCTTCAGAGGTTCTGTTGGTGAATTTTTAGCTAGCCGTTTCCCCTGCTTCCAATCTTTATGCTAAACTAAGGTAATCGTCTCCAGCTTCATATTACAGCAAGAAAGTGAATAAGTGTATTTCCCAAAATGTTGGTACTATGTTGGGTACTTAATGCGATGATCTCAAATGCCATCTTAAATTAAATTTTTACCTGGTTAGATGAGTTTTTTGTGGTATACAGATCTGCACAGGGGACAGGAAGGTCTGCTCTCAATAGAAAAGGTCTCAAAGGCCTCCAGACAGAGCTGATGGAAGATGTGGGAACAGGACAGAAGCACTGTGGGTCTGCGTTGTTGATGGCTGGATGTACCGGCTTCTGTTGGGAGGCTTTGGCTACACAATGCAGTCAGGCAGATGGGGCAGTCCCAGACACCTCTCTGGACAACCTGTTGGTGTTGAAAACACACAATATAAAGTTGGACTACCATAAGAATAGATCTATTTCGGAAGATGCCCAGACAACTACAAAGTCAGAGGTTATTTTTGCATGTTTTGTTGATTAGAAAAGGAAATAACACAGACTTTATCCTTGCCCCCGCCATGTCATTATAAAGAACTCTAAACCGAATCTGTTAGCAGCTACCTGACGGGCTGGATCAGACAAGGTGATAACATGTTTATCAGTGATCCTTATGAAAACAAAGAAACACACGCACAGCTCCGCCAATGATTAACCAGAGACAGCTTCCTGTATTTAGGGGCCAACAAGCCCGGCCGTTAAATGTTTCATAACGAGCTGCACTACGCTTTATAGAGTTTGCACCCGTGAAAAAAGGTGCAAGGTATGTGTTGAAAGCACATTCACTGTTTGATACTCCATGTCAAGGCTGAGCCACTCCTGCCTTGTGCTCAACCTTTTCACACCAGATAAAGAAGAAGAAAAAAAAAAAAAAAAAAGACATCTTCTTTGCACACACCCCGCCCCCCTCTATGGAAAATGGTACTGGCTGCAATGAAAGCCAACAATGGAGCCTTATGGAACGGCAAATCTTAATGTCTTTTCAATCCCTCCACAGCAGTCAAGGCGATGAAAAGCCTGCCGTGCATTATCAGACTGGGTCATGTTTTTTGTAAACAAAGAGGATTATTAGCCTACCCACTGCCATTCATTTGATAAAGTCAATGATCACCATTGGAGAGGTGTACTTTCTATACAGCAGCTGTGATGCTGTTGTCCCCATGCAAGCGTTAACATGTCAAGGAAAAGGCAAGGTTGGGAGAAGAAGATGTTTTTTTTTGTTTTGTTTTTTTACAGGGGCCTTGTTTAATGGTAGAAGTGGCTTCTGGTTCAGCAGAGTGTGACTTGTTCCTGACCTGGCTTTGAATTCGGTCCCAGTCCCTCTCTTGAGGTTCGGAGACATGCTTTCTCTCCAGCTGCTGGAACACTCGTCTGCTTGATGACAGGGAGCGGTTGATATCACTCAGAAAAGCCTCCGTGTCGGTGTGACAGTATCGGACAAAGCTGTCATTCAACTCCTGCAACTAGTTAGAAAAAACATTTAAGTGGCACAAAGGAGGCATGTTTCATTCAGATACACAATAGATTCCTGTTTTCAGCGGAGGCTAATTGTTTGTGTGTATTGTAATGGCTGAGGCATGCTGACAGGGTGCAGTTGTTAAACAGCCAGATCAATACAGTCACATCTCCCACTAACACGGGGAATTAATGGAAACCAGTAAAAGAAAAAAAAAGAAGAAGACAGGAAGACAGTGCTGGGAACCGTGGAAACACACATATCCGACACCTTTTCTGTCTTCTACACAATCATAAACATGTTCTCTCCTCTGTCTTGTCCACAGTGTTTGGGCATTTTACTAAAACGAATGAACTACTAAAAGTAATAAATTACGTGTCATGGAATTACTAATCACCGTTCTTTTCACTGACTTCTATAATCCTTGTAATTAATTATAATAAATTAAATTACAAATACCACCCAGTTAAGCCAGAAGACAAGGTCCTTATTTCCCATTTCCCCTCCATAATGTTTTCCCTGGCTGAGTGAAGAAGGCTTTGAATCAATAATTAGACATTCAGGTTGGATTTTTCTTTTTTAAATATAATAAATCAGAAGCGCCGTTCTCCTCTAACATTATCAAATTGACCGACTTTAAAGACTTCTTTCTATTGTCTGTCCTTCAAGAACTCATCTGGGTTCTCCCATGTACAGCAGCTGTTGCTAGGCAACAATTAATGACTTCATATGCATGTTTATATCCAAAACATATTCATTAGTCAATGAATAGGCTATTTATATACAGTATACATTCCAACAGCACTGTGCAATTGATCAATTAACATAAATGTCTACAAATAAAATAAGTAACAACATCTTTACATTTAAATGAACCAAAACATCTCCACGACAACACCTCATGAGATCACAAGATCATGTGGGTGAAAGCTTCAATGACCGTATTTGATTAAGGTTACATAAAATCATACATATATGTAGAGCTGCAAATGATTAATATGCTGATTTTCAATTAATCAGTAGCTCGTTTGTCTATAAAATGTCATAAAATAGTGAAACACTTCTCACATATTCATAAAGCTCGTCTTGAAAGGTGACGTCTTGAAAATGCTTGTTTTGTCTGAAAATCAGTCCGAAACCAGTAGACGTTCAGTTAACTGTTATGGGAGACAAGGAAAAGCAGCAAAATACTCACAATTGAGAAGCTGAAACTAGGCAATGTTTGTTATTTTTGCGTGACAGGTTACTCAAATTAATTGATTACCAAAATTGCTGACGGTCATTTTCTGTCAATCAACTAATAGATGCAACTCTACATTAATGTGTTTCACTAGATCTGGTAAAAGTAATGTCATGACTGCATAATGTAACTTATAGTGGCATTAGCCTCAGCACCTGCTTCCACACATGCACTTGTCTTTCTGTCACATACACATACATGTGCCATCCCTTAGCCTATCGTAGTGACATCACAATTGCTTTACAGCTAGTCTTTTAATCACAAATTAAAACAAAGTTGACCATTTGAATGGAGGGTTTTATGAGCCTGGCTGAATTTCCGACAGTGAGGGCAAACAGTACAGCTCTGGTGAACTTTGCCTTGCTCTACGGGAAATGTTGACGGGAGAGCAGAGAGAGGTGGAAGAGGAGGTGGAGTGCAGAGGCGTTATCTCACGGCAATCCATCTAGATGTCGGTAGTGTCCTCCTTAATCTGTTGACTCAGGGTCGGACCTCCGAAGTGAGTAAAAATTGAAAGCTGGGCATCGGGATCAGCTGATAAGATTTCTGAAACTGGGCTGATATGTGGGAGTTTTTTTTGTTTTTTTTGTTTTTTTTTAACCAGGAACACCTGTGGCTTCGTGGTACAAAGATGCTTTATGGCCTCCTGCTATCACAAGGAATACTGAAAGAATAGGTTTCTCCGTCTCACACAGGTTCCAGCCCAGCACTAACACGTCTGTTTGCATTACAGTCAGCTAAGCAAATACGTCTTCCCGCTGAAAATCAAGTCAATCAGACCTGTCAGCGCCGTGTTGCGCAGCTCAGAGCTCTTGAAGATCATCCTCAGTGTGACAAAAGATATGAGACAATCTCATGACCACCCACAACCACTGAATCACACAACGTGAATGTAAAGTGGCTGACAGCATCTATGACTCCATCCTAAGCATGTGGACCGGGACATGGCCTAATGTGTTAGAACAGAGTTAATTGGACCAGTAAATGCTGTGTCTTTGTTTACGTGACATGTAAAGGCATGGTTTATAGGCCAGATGATAGAGACTGACAGGGGGATGGGTAGGACACTCCGACCTTTGCAACACATACGAGTGTGGCCCTCACACATTTGTCATTCATGCTTAATCAGCCTGTTTGAAGCGCAGGAGCACTCTGCATGATTACAAGTCAACATATAAATAAATATGGCCTTAAAGAAACTGTTCATAGATTGCATGTGTTGGAGCTATGACTATTTTAAAGCAGGGATATTAGATGAATGTGTATGAGAACTTATTTTGTATTCCCTGAAAAACTGATGTTTGGTTAAAAGATAAAGGTGACCAGACTCATCTCTGGTCATCCAAGGCCTCAAATGGGGGGAGGTTCACTAGGTGGCAATGTTCCCTTTTCCTGAGAGTCACCCTGAAGGCAACACAGCCTCAGAGTCAAATGACCCCATCCACTGGTTCCTCTTGAGGCCAGTATTTAAATAATCCCTTCATCAAGTCTAATCGTTGCATGATTAGTAGCTTTGAAATTGGACAAGAGAACAAAGCCTGAAATGACAACCTGTGTCAGGTATCCAAACATCCTGGTAAACCTCTCCTCTTAACCCTTTCCCATCCAACACAGTAACAGAGCTACTCTCACACACACACAACATATATAGATAGATGAAGGAATACAAGAGCCCAAACATGCAGAGGAGACATCGAGCTTTTGTGTTGACCCTGGAATGTCCAGACTGTTTGACTAAAACACAAAACTCTCTCCTCATTAGTGGACAATCAGTGTATGATTCACAAAGCATCAAAGAAGCTTGAGAGGGTGAGAGCAGGTGAAGGTGTGTCTGTGTGTCTGTAGGTTAGCAGTGGGGTCAGCGAGTCCCTGAAACCATTTAAGACTTGACGTTCGTCGCAAGCTTTGTTTGACTAACTAAACAGTCTCAAAATGTCAGAGTGAAATGTAGGAAAAAACTTAAGATAGACAGATGCTAGTCAATGTGACCTTATGTATGTTCAGTGTGATTCAAAGAAGCATGATTGATCTATAAGACCCTGTTGTGATCGCTGCAGGTCTGAAGTCCGAACTCACCTTTGCCTCAAAGAATTTCCGTCGCAGCTGTTTGTCTTTTGGCCAGATGGATTTTCTCAATTGTCGGAACCTTTTTCGGGCAAGGTAGCCTCGCCAGCATGCTTGAATTCTGCACACACATATACCCACAAAATACGTTTGAAAAGTCACAGTCAAAACATTTTAAAATGTAAGAGTAAAATGTGGTAAAAGTCAAGCTTTGCAAGAATTTCAAGAGCACTTTATTTATTGATTGCTATGATTATCTAAAGCTATTAGCTTCTTGGCAGGCCAATTTAATTTACTGAAAATGATTCGACATCATTTCTCATATGTAAAACCTCAACCAAGCTATAATAGCAATTATATGTATACCCATGTAAACTCAGACATAAAAAGCACAAAAGACAACTTGTGTGCAATCATCATTGATTTTTCAAATGAAAAACTTTATGTGCAACTATAATATGAGCTATTTGATCGTGCCTCTATGTTTTAATGCAAAGCAGATTCCTTTTATTCATAATAAAATGGGCTGTATACATAAAAATGATTTAATAGCAGCTGAACTAATATTACTTATTATTATTACCATTGATTATTTCATAAAAAAAAAGCACATTTTAGTATTAGAGAATACAATACAATTATTGAAACTGAAAGTATTTAATTCATGTATTTTATCAACTTAGTGCATGTACCTGGTGGCACATTGGTGCCTGAAGAGGCGAGCTGCATCGTGGATCACCCGTGTTTCATACTGCTCCTTTCTGCACATCGGGCAGCACCTCCTCCCACAAAACCTCTCAAAGGCTTGCAAACATGCTCTATGGAAAACATGAGAACAAGACAGCAACACCTAAAAAGAAACAGAGACATAAGTTATTTAGTGTATCTGAAATGAAAATTGGATCATGCATGCAATTTCATAGGTTGACCGACTATATGGTTTGAAATGTCTCCAGAGGATGCTTCTGAACGTGTAGTGGTTTTCAAGTGCTTACAAAAAAAAAGCTCTCATACAGTATACAGTCTGTGCACATGCTGTGTGTGTATTTGAGTCTTAAGCCATGCTAAATGTGTGTATTCATGCACGTATGAGAATGTGTGTATCTGCCTTTAAGTGTTATTTGCTGAGAGGATAGAGGGGGTCAGCAGGACCCCCAGTGGGCCGGCTGGGACCTGGACTATAGTCTCTTCTACCTGTGAGTGGGATTCTTTTTATGGTCTGAAAGGAGACAGCCACAGCTTTTGGGCTTGGCACACAAACCAGTTTACTCAGATCTCTAGAGGGCAGGGGGGAGGCATATTGATTTCCCATTGTTTTGGCCTGACCAACACACTCCATCACCAGTGAAAGGGCCCCCTGCAGTGTACAATTTCCAGGAGCTATTAGACCACAGAGAAATTTCACTTCTCACAATGCTTTAAGGCTACAAGCTACAGTTCATGGACACAATATAGAAAGTGAAAAAAATGTAATAGAAAGGAGAGTACCATTTTCATTTTAAATCCATTCCTATTACAGAAAAAAGATTCTGACCTGTATTAAAATAATATAAAGCAAATATTTAAGTTAACACAGCTGACTAGGAACAACTGCTGCTGTAAGCATTTTAATTGTCATATTAATGCTTGAATGCAACACTGTGAGACTGTGGCACAAAAAAACGCACCGTTAGAATAAGAAGGTTTGCAGGAAATTGCCAAATCAACAAAGATTCCCTCCTGTCACTTTCCCTTGTTAGCAGGCTCTAATTAACTTTTTTTTTTTCCCCTGAGTCAAACTAATATTTACATGCGCATCTATGGCAACTGTGCTTTGTGAGGCCGCCTATTCTAGTCCCACATTCTTGAGGAGATTGGCATCTTAAAAGGGGATCGGAAAGGTGTAAAGGACTGAATGACCCTCACAGTAACACACTGATTGCTACATCATCACGTCACAGTTGAGTTCCAAGGCAGTATGGGTAAATTTGTACAGTTGTCTACACAGATTAGGACATACAGGAACTGCAGGGGAGGGGGGGAGGTGGTAGTTGGGGGTCGGCTTTGTGTATGTGCCCATGTGTGTATACGGAAACACAGGTTTCCCTGAGGACAGACAGCACATTGGAAACATGCAACAAAAAAAAAATATACAAAAGAAAAAGCTCTCTCACAGAGTATTAACAGTAGCTACTGTGTTGGGGGAATACCTGAGACTGAAGGCAAAACTCCTCCCTGCATATTGCACAGGGATGTGCTGAGTCCCCCTCCTGAACAGACCTCGCCTTGACCTGAGTCCAATCGTCCTCCGTCAGTCTCCCTGCAGGGCTGGCCACCAAACCCAACTTCTGAGCTAGAATACATAAGAAAAATCACTGGTTATTTATATATTCACAAGAAATACAGTCTTTTTCTAAATGGGTGTGTTCGTTATACCTAATGTTAAAGGAGGTGGAGCAGACTCAAGCACATATTCTCTCTCTTCTTGCTGATCGTGTGCCTGCAGACCCCTTTCCTCCACTCTTCTTCTGGCCGCTTTTCTTTTGCCTCTCAGAAAAGGGTCAGAAAGTTGGAAATTGGGATGCAGCAGGCTGCGTGTGATGTGGTCTTGAAAGGCGGCCGAGGTGAGCACCAACTTGTTGCCAGCTTTAGACGTCAAACCCTGTGAAATATGATATAAATGTCCATCAATGCATTTACAGAAAGTGCTGCAGAGTCACACATGTAGACTTAGTATTCATCTCAGACCAGGAGAAGCAATAAATACAGCTGAATGCATTGTGAACCACACTGTATGCACACATTTATAGCAGAATGCAGAAACACATGGAGCTCAGTTCACACAGGTGTTTTCTATCTCATTAAGACAGCAGGTTCACAACAGTCTTCAAGCTTCACGTGGGGTAATGTGTAAAGCCTGAATGTACATATTAGAATAAGCTCAGAGGATAAACCTGACATAGTTTTATATTTATATGAAAGATAAAAACCCAAACCTTCCGCATTGCCATCCTATCAACGCAGTGTTGGTGCGTTCACCAGGTAACCAGCCAAGACCCGCCTACCTCTCCACATGGAGCCTCTGATTGGCTGAGCTGAGACCTCTGGGGTTAGCTGATTGGTTATTGTTCACACATTAAAAACACCATACATATTATTGTGTGATGTGTTTCATGACTTATTTATTTGAGAGTATTAAATGTATTTTGAATTATGTTTTGATTTGTGAATTATGTAATGACATTACTTATTCCAATGCTGAAATGTGACTCAGTACATTTACTCAAGTACTGTTGCCTACTTTAGTTTTTTGTGATTCAAATAAATTAGATATTAATACAATTATATTGGAGTGGGTTACACGTTTGTTAAGTCACAGAAAAAAAACTATATATTCTTACAATAACATACTTATACATTAACCAAAGTTAAATCCAAAACAAAGAGAAAACAAGAAATACTCCCTCTCTCTACCTTCCCTCCATCCTTAAATTAACCATAAGAGTATTTATGGGTTGTTGTTTTTTTACTTTACTTTAGTACTTCTTTACTTTACCAAACTACAATTCAGAGAGGACTATTGTAGGTATACTTCTGTACTCCAGTTCATTACATGAAAGCAATAGTAGTAAGTTGCACTGTAGATTAATTCATTTAATTGAATTTGCTCTTGGCTAGCAATATCATTAAAATGCTGCATTGACGTTCATTCATTAGTAAAAGTAATAAAATAACTGTACAATATGCGTCAATAAAGTCAAGGATCTGAATACTTCTTCTGCTACTGCTGATAGTTTTACATTTGCAAAGTTTTCTATGTCGATCCCCTTCTATCACCATGCAAAGACAATTTTGCTCCTGCAAAACTATGTGCTGTGTCTCTATCTCACTAATGATTATTTTATTGTCAGGGAGTTGTCAGTGAATAGTTGGAACATGACCAAAGGAGGTTAGTCTATGTGTCTATAGGTGACTCACCAAGCTGTCGTCAGAGTAGGCCGTGAACAAAGCTAAGCTGCTCATACCTGTGCTGTGAGCTAAGGGATCCCTCCCAGGTCACCCTCACATGGAAAACCGTACACACAAACACACACAGTCCAAACCGTCTCTTTTTGTGCGCCCGATGAAAAGTTTGCTTTATTTCTCACACACAGCGCGGGGGTGTGTGACTTTTAAAATGCTTTGCAGCCTTGATTGACTTTGATGTGTTCAGTCAGAATCGGTGGAAACAGATGGCCGAGGAGAAGGGCTAACGGTGAGGCCTGTCAATCCAGGGAGTCCTCTAAGAAAACAAAGTGAAGACCTGGCTCTGGAAGAGGAGGAAACCCCTGAGCTTCTCAAGAGGCTGCTGCATTCTTGAGATTAGGGCAAGAAAAACGCAGACCACTGCTGTTAATGCCCCAGACAAAGGCGTGGAACAATTTATTAGTTAAGAATTCAAGCTCAGAGCTCAATCAAAGGCCTGTCGTCCACAAAGCCAGACTTTAGGCTTTGGTTTGTTGTTTTAAGTAAATAATCATGCTTAAAAGATATGGCAAAGATGGAGCTCAAGTCCCCCATAAAGCCTGCATTCTTCCAACTGTCATCAGAATGGATTTCTGTGTGCGCTTTTATTTTTCAACAAGTACATTGTTTGTCTTTTTCTTTATGAATACCATTTTAAAGAGCTTTTTATTTAACTTTCTTCCCCCCAGACCTCTTTACCTGATCTGTGGTATTTTTGAAAAGACAACTCACCTTGACGTGCAAAGAGCCTGATGACTTAAGCGAAAGGTAAAAAAAAAAACAGGAACTGCTTTGCAAGTTTGCATTGACATGAAGTTGAAAAGGAACAGTCAGTTCTTTGGAGCTCATGCATATGCTAGGGTGCTTACTGACATAGAGCTGCCAAGACTAAATCATCTTTGGCACCTGCAGAACATATCATGCGAGACAAACATGATGGTAATCAATACTTGAGTAAATAAAGGATCTAGACTGGAGCGAACACTTTCATGATACTGAGTTCATACTCATAAAACAGGTCTATGTCCATACATCGTACACTGTGATATAGTGCATTGTTGTCAAATGAGTAATTGCTGTGAGATATAGATGAGAGAGGGCAGCCCATAATGGTTAATTAACAATTATGTCAGCCAGTGAGATGACCAGGAGACCAATCACTTTGATAGGAGACAGTGGAGGGGGACAGAAATCAAATTATTTTATGACTTGACCCATAATGCTTCCTTAACATGACTTTAATCACTCCATGGTGGATAGGAGTCCCCCATTGGCTATCTGGGAGTGAACCAGTCAGTGGAGGACGGCGGTGTTTTACTATTTGCTGTTATCTCCTGCGTCATTGCTGAGTAAGTAAGCTATAAAAGAACACAGCCATCATTACAGCCGTTTGGTTGCTTTTTAGAGAGATGGAGCTCCTAATGATGAGACATGTCCTTTGTAAATGAAATACAAATCACCCCAGGCTTTTGGTTTTACTTCATTTACTAAGTGCTACATTACCTCATACTTGGACCTAACAATGGATTTCCTATAAATCTCCGGGTAGTTGAAATGATGAAGGGGCTCACATATCACAAAATGTGCCAGTGCTTATTAGCACTTGAGAAGTTATTGATCGAGCATTTTGATTAATATCCGCTGGGGGGCTACGGTGGCATTCAAAAGGGCCCTTGGAGGCCTGCTGTGAAACTGGCTGGGACTTCTCCCTCTCACTTACCTCCAGTTTGTGCTGACTGCCAGCCTGAGCCCTGGCGAGACGACAGCCACTGCAGCGTATCGATGCCAGGAATCATAGGAACTCAACCTCTATTTCCCAATTCTTCACCATTATTCAGACATAATGGAAGCAGGAGAATGGCTATGGGGGGTTTACTTTTTGGATATATTGTATGCCTAGTGTATGGGTCAGCACCAGGGTAGGAAAATTGTTAAATAATAAGAAAATCACACTCAGGATTCTGGATTGGATCGTGCATTTATGACAATTTGTTTTGTACCAAAGTGACTCTTTAATTACACAGGACTACACCAACTTACCGGTTTCCACATAGTGCCGGTAATATTGATAACAATGGCGAATTCACCACTTGAAATTCATGGTCATTTTTGGAACATTGGGTCCTCGATTTCAAACAGTGATAGACAAAATCTGGCTTCTCATTTCCACCATCTTGACCATAGATTTGGTTGAGAAGACTACTGTTGCTTTTATCAGCAGTACCTAGCTAGCTAATTAAGCTAACATTAGCGCCATGAGTTGGTTTGAAACATTACCTCTGGCTGACTTGTTTTAAAACACAAATCCTGTAAAAGAAATCTTAAATATGCACTTAACCGTATTGCAGTGTAAAGCTAATTAATCCAAGTAGCATATTACAAGTATGATTAGGATAATTAAATTTCAACTGTGTATTATTTCATTCTAACATAAACCTGTTTGGCTCTTAGTTTACAAACTTTCAGCAAGCTGAGGTTAGATTTATGCTTTTTTGTTGAAAATTTCTCAAACAATATGTTTCACTTTCAACATTACCCCCAAAAAGCTTTAGGATGAAGACCAATGAATTTCACTATCTTAAATAACAATTCTTGCTTTAATATAAAGGGGACTGTAAACTTCCCCTTTCACTTAAAAAAAAAAAAGAAAAGTAACTGGTAACCATACAAAATGTTAATAGACATTTTCAGTATGATTTTTCTCAACAACTTCAACTGTTCATCCAATCGACTTCAAACTTGGCAGGTGTATTGGTGAGGACCCAAGGAAGTGCAGTGTCGAATGAGAGTGTAATGTAACGAGTAATGGAACTAATAATTTTTGTGGTTGAGTAATAAAATAATGTAATTACTTTTTCAGTAAGTTTTCAATGAAAATGTAAAGGTTCTCTATAAGATATTCAGAGCAATAATACAGCTGCAAACTATCTGCTATGAATATACATATTGGAGACATGACTACCTGAGCAGAATATGAAGTAGTTCTTCCTCTTTGTTATCCGAGCTTCTCTGTACTTGAGAAACTGCAAGCAGCAACACCGATGCCAGGTAATTCAGAACAGGCACATTTTGAAAGGGCACTGAGATGGCTATTCAAACGATATAATTGAAAAGCAGAGAATCATTCAGTGAAGGAACGGTTCACAATAGTAGATAATCAACCTGTTATAATGGGCCACATGTAAGTATTAAGGGATCACAGGCAAAAAAGGTTCAGCACTATTCCATAAATCTGTACCAGAACAACAGTATTGCAGTTTGGGTTGCTTTTGGCTGAGCTGTAACATGCAGTGATGATTTCAATGTAATGTCACTGCAGCGGGAAGCGATAACTTCTGGCATGGTTGTGTGGCCATCTTTCTCCGTAATGGACAATAATTGAGCAGAATCCATCAGTATAGCTAGAAATAGCCCACCATAATGGCCATAAATTGTGCCCTGTGAAGGCATGAGCACTGAAAATCCAGCCGCCCCCGCTGCGTCTGAGAGGCACTGCAACTTCTACACATTCCCTTTCATCTTTACATTTTGACTCCATGCTGATTACATACAATGCACACCCAGTCGAGTCAAATCATACCTTTTAAGCGCAGAGTGCAGTCGATTGGCCTTTGAGGAGTGTTACAGGCACAATGTATGGCAGTAATTCTGCAAAATAAAAGATGCTTGATTGACAACTTGACATCGAATTTGTCTGATGTAATTTCCACATCCATCAGTACTATGTGAACACCTTGATTTTATTTCTAAGATCAGCACATTCAAATTTCCAATCCTTGTACTGTGGAAACACAAGGAAATGTTTGCCATGGCTGTGGAGAATTACACTCACATTCATCAACCCCTGTCAAAGAGGAACTACTGTAAACGTAATTAACTTATTTCATTTTCTTAAAAGAGCCCCTGAATTAAATAAACTGCTGGAGACTTTCCAAATCAGCACCAGCTGCTATTTCATCTGATAGGACGAGTGCAAAGGGCATAAAGTTTGCCTGTGCTGTGGGGAATGTGTTTGTGGTGAGTCTCATAAATGCCAAGTTCTTTGGGCAATAAGAATAAATATCACAACCACTCTCTAGAATTACCACATAATTGGGGACTTTCCGCGTCTGCACAGGACCCCGCTGTCTCCTCCTCCTACCCTACATGTACTACAACGGATGAGTCCATATTTAGGTGATGAGGGGTGGGAACATGGTGGGGAAGAGCCATATTTAGCCTGTCAATGCACACAATTTAAGACTGCTTCCATACAACAACAAAATAAGTGCAAGAAACGAGAGAAAAAAAACGTGAGCAACTTGCATATTTTTCACATTAACATATTTTAGTTTGGGGGTTTTCAATGTATAACATTTTTCAGGTTCATGTTTAAGAGGTATGTTCTACATTTTGGGACCCAAACTACCTTATAATTTCACAGTAACTGCTATTTTATATTAAACTGTTAGTATAAATAATAGTACAGTGTTTTATTGCATGCTACCTGCAAACACATTATTCTGTTAAGAGATTTGTAAATTGGCTTTGTTTTGTTCCAAGGGCAAACAACATGCACATGTACATCACCACTCACATGGTAAACATACAGATGCGCACTAAGGATGGGTGATAGATATAAAGTCTAAATTCATCTGCCAAAGCGGGTCCTCTTTATAGTACATCCTGTATAGTGATTGGTCTACTAGGCAGTATGAACTTGGGAGAGGCAGATCTATTACAATACTTGACCCTGATAAGCAAGGCAGAGGTTGGGAGATGTTCTTTTTTTCGATTCAATTTACATAATTTTTTACTTAATGTCACTAAATGACGATCAAAGATCAGTAAGGATGCATTGGGGCATCCTGAAGGGTTAAGTGTTTGGAGTGCTGACCATGTAATCGGATCATTAATGGCGTCCAGCCCCCGACTTTGTTTTATGTAATTCCCCATATTTTTTCTCTCCTTATTTCCTGTTAAATATCTACTATTATTATTCGCTAATAAAGGCATAAAACAGACCAAAATACTTGAGAAAAGAAGATGAGAAAAGAAAGCGATTCCATCACATTTACAATACTTTGCAACCAGTCATCTCGTGCCTCATTTCAACCTCAGCATGCAGTTTTTTAGCTGTCAAACATCCGCTCTAGTAAAACAACCCCAAACAATTTGATTTGACAAAAGCAAAGCCGAACATTGAATAAAACATCAAATCCCTGACGTCCAAATGACACATGTTGCTTCACTGTTAAGAGGGCAAGTCATTCACCATCGCTCACACTTCAAAGCATGTTGAGATTCTGCCAAACAAGCACAGTCTCTTGGATTCTGGTTGTAATTTTAGTGCGTGATGAAAGGTAAAGTAGCAACACTTATTTACTTGTTACTCAATGTGCCAAAGGTGCAGCCACAGATGTTTTTGTTTCCATTATCTGACTCATCGAATCTCTTCCTCCGATCATTTGATGAATGTTTATTTATGGATCTTAGCTTTAATGGAGAGCGTCAAATTACTCTATACTAATGACATCTACCCCATACAGAAAATATCTAACCGTCTATTCATTTATAATCAGGATTACATTCCAGTAATGAGAAGTTAAATGTGTTTTTCCTGCGGCACACAATGAATTTGTAAGTTGTAAACTTTAAGTTGTTGATGTGATGTTTCACCACTTAATTGCATTTCCCATGGTGCATTCAGGGCATGCAGAACATTTGAGTGACGGCTTATTGACTGGTGGGAAATGGGGAAGTTTGATTTTGGAAAACTAAGATTTGATTCATAGACAGAAGCATAGGAACATATAGACAATGAAAACAATATAAAAATCCTGCTGATGTATCTAGACATAGTCTTCTCTCAGTGACGCAATCAGTTTTTCCACATGATTTGTGATTTATGTCAGACTAATACCGCCTTTAATTTACATAAAGGCTCCTCCAGGCGGCACGGATCCTGAAACGTTACCCTGACCCGTGATCGTCATGTTAAGTGCAGTGCCAGGTAACATTTCTGCATGAGTTGCATCGATTCACTCACATGTGAGGGGACAGAACCGGCGGATCCAGTGGGAGAAGTGACAGGCTACTGGCTGTTTGCCTGCTCGGTCTCCACCGCCAAAGTAAACAGGTGAGCTTCTCATCTTTTCACACCTCTGCCTGCCGCTGACAGAGAATCACATGGAACAGAACCAAGAAGAAGAACATCAGAAGGTATGGACAATAGTTTGGCCTAGTTACAGCTAGCAAAGGTGTTTTGATAGCCTACGATGCCTTATCAAACTGGATATTTCAGGTTCAACTTCTATGGGGTTTGGCTTGGAATATGAGAAAAGAGATCTTTTTCTTTAAAGGTAAATCTAAGGATCTTTCTTGCAAGAAGAAAGCTGAAATGGAAGATCAAGGCTAGTAAAGTGCAGCGCTGCCTTGTTTACATTCCTACATAAAGTCCCACTCAACATGTCTCATTTGACACCACAAATCAATTTCAGGAGAGATGAAGTGGGGAAGAACTCATGAAATTCAAACATTTCTCTGATGTATATTCAAATTCCCTCGCCCCTTTTGATAGGGTCAATAGAGCTGCGTCAGTCAAGGTGAGACGTCTTTGTATTTATTTTCCCCCAAACATTTGTCACATACTTGCGCTGAAAAACAGGCCGCAGCACCTGCCTGCCGGGAACCCAAGATGTCATACAAGCAGCACAATACCTGGCCATCAGAAACTGACAACCTTTGAACTGTCACTCCTCAAAACAACTGAATCCGCTGAGGCTAAACAAGACGTGTCAGGCTAAACAAGCTGGCGTGTAAGCAGACGTTTTCAAGGTCATGCAACACGGGAACCACAGACTTTATTCCTCATTAACGCTTTCTGACCATGCAGAGATATAATCACAACTCACCTACTGTACGTGCACACACACATGCACATACACACACGCAAACCTTACCCAGGCAGCAGTGACTTCAAAAGGAACAAGGAGATAAAACAAAATGAATTGCAGACACATCAAGCCTCCCGTGCCCTTTAAAGCTTAATTATACCTGTTGGGGTGATGAGAGACACATCACAGAACCTAGTGATTAATAAACAAACGCTGCATCCCATAAAGCGTCTGACAAGTCCCTGCTCATCGCCCCTCACACTCACAGTCTTGGCTCAGGTGGAGTGCACATATCAAAGTGTATCAAGAAATGAAGTTAGTCCTACCTGGGCCAGAGCTTAACCCCCACGCCCTCCCTGTCCTCATCACTTGGCTTTCGCTGCACTCTTCCTCCTCCACCTGTCCGACTGAAGGCCCGATGAGAGCATCATCCAGACACGTGTGTTTCAGAGCACCAGCCTCAGTCTTTCATCTTTCACTGCCAGGCCGGGATCACTCGACTGGGGCTTTGAATCTGCCGACGTGGTAAGTGTCGCGTTCGCCATGGGTTTTGTAAACAGACACACCTTTTGTGAAAGACGATGTGAATGAGATGAAGTTACTAACTGCTGGAGCTGCGCGGCTGTTGCTGAAGGAAGGGGCTGACCCGAGGCTAAGGGGCATATTAGATTGCCCCGTCTTGAAAGGGGGTACGTGTCGAGTGAGAGCCGGCACAGTGAGCACTTACAAGAAGTTGTCAAAAAGTCAGAAAACGCAGGCAGAAAGACTTCCATCGATGGCATTAGAGCTGTAAAGGTGCGGGATGATTTTTCCTGCCAAACCTTTTAGGCAAAACTGAGTGCTAATTACCTCTATGATTTACTCAGTTTTCATCTGGGCCCTCTGGCTTTATAGCAGTGGTGGAAAATGTCATGCTAATGGAATATCTCATTCAAGTTTAATTAAAATCCCCATTACAATGAAGAAAGTAGCTCAGATCTTTCCGTAATTGTCTTTTTTTGATGCACAGGTGTACACTATAACTACAAATGTGCCCATATGACCTGGTAACAATAAATAAAAGTAATTGACATTAACCAAAGCACAGACACAATGAGGCAGTTAGAGCCAACTGTTTGTTGTTTTGTCAGACTTTTGGTATTTCTTAAGCTCCTCACCGGTCAGTGTTATTACGCTATGCTTCTTGCTCTAAGCTGCTTTAGCCAAACAAATGTGATTTAGCCTAATCATTTCACTCAGACAGAAGTTGGTATTGTTTCGGGTGTTTTTCCACTTCTTTTCCACGTTCTTGCTATACTTAAGGTACATGTGCTAAAGTTCAAGATAAAGCACACTGAGTTTTCACATAATAATGCTTAAGATGACATTTAAAAACAGCACAAACACCTAAAATGACAATGGAATTTATTGTTGGAGTTTTTAGAAAGCAATAGAAACACTTAAATGTTAATGTTTTAAGGCTGCACTTATTCACATTTTATATTAAGAATAGATCAAATAACCTCCTGTAAGGTTAAAGAATTATCACAAAACTCTGCAGGTCCCCTCAGCTCTACAGAACTTTTAGCATCTTTCAGCTTGTTTTGGTTTTACAGCCCACAACCTACTGTTATGATTCAGTTACTCCTCAACCCTACTTAAAAAAAAAAGATAAATTATAAGCTATCTGCCCAGCACAACAACTGACAAACGAATCAACAAGCTGGTGAAGCATTTAGCAGCTAAAGAGCCATTAATGTGTGCAGTACTGGGGCTAAGCTAGCTGTTGATGGACAAAAGTTCTGAAAGTAATGGAACGAGTAATGGAACTTATCATTTTTGCGATTGAGTAATAAAGTTATGTAATTAGGTATTCAGTAATAAGTTTTCAATTAAAATGTAAAGGTTCTCTATGAGATATTCAGAGCAATAATATAGCAGCAAACTATTTGTATAGTATACATATATTATATACATATATTGGAGTCATGTCTACCTGAGCAGAGAATTAAGTTGTTCTTCCTATTTTGTCTGCTGTTATATGAGCTTCTCTGTTCTTTGGTGACATAGTCGGGCCGGCGGCGTGTGCCTTTTAGTGCATGTTAGTGCACGTGAAGAATGAATGTATGATTCTCTACAATGTGCTCCAAAATCTAAGCAAATAAGACATTTTCAAATGCATCACAAATTATCCAATTCACTAGCGAACTAGATAAATTCACACAGTCGCTCTAAGCGTTGGTTATACATTTAGCTCATTTGGGCTTCAGTTAATGTTTTAAAAGAAATTAAACCAAATTAAAATTTTTACACAAGCCACAAAATGTTAGCTCATTTAGTTATCTTTAGTGAAAAGTTTGCAGTTTAAAAATGCACCATATAAGCCCTTTACAAATTAAATTTCAACTTCACTGAGCTATTAAGTAAGCTACATACTAAAGGCTATTAGGTGTCACATGACAGCTACTGTCATAACTACTGGCTATTAGGAGAGCCTGTGCGTTGTACTGCTGGGGACTGGTGATAGACTTGGACCAAATGAAAGGGCTGACAGAGACACTAGGAGTGTGGTATAGTATAAATGATCATGCCGTACCATTGATTTAACTAATGATGAGTGCTCCAAGTGCAACAATAGTAATTTTGTCATAAAGCTGTCAGCAGTTAATCAATCTGTTAAGGGTTTCCTCCTTCAATGTAAGATTTATTAAATGTTCAAGCAGGCTTGTCCAGGCATGCTCAGGTCTGCCTTCACAAAGCAAGTCTAGAAGAACTTTGATGTTCCTATTTGTCACGTTATTATTTAATACTAGCTATTTACTGAATGGTAAAAAAATTAAAGTGACATAATTGGGCATTTTCTTCATGAGTTGACAAGACAATTTATGTTTCTTCTATCACCTTTGAGATGATTTTTTTTTTTTTTTTTTTTTTTGTTCCCAGGTTTTGTTTGAGCTCCTCAGGCTGTGTCTCGTGCAGCCAAGACTTGCACAGTAGATGCCTGAAGGCCTGGCCTGCTGGTACATCTGCCAACAATAGGAATTCCCCCAGTTCACACAACTCTAACACAAAGTGAAGTTTTCTCTAAAGATTTGACCTTAATAGTTTCCTTTTTATAATGCTACTGGATGTACTTATGTTACCTCAGAATTGATTAACTAAACCATCTTATTATCCTGTGATAAATGTAATGAACTGTTTTGTGATGTTCCCTTATTATTTTCTCTGACAGTTCTTTAAATATTTCACTTACATTGTGGTCTCCATTTAGTTAAATCACGGCACAGATCTCTTTTAATCCATTCTTGATGGTTTATATCCTTTTCTGAGAAATGGCATTTAAACCATTATTGCAACTGATGACAGACTTCAATCCACAAAGGTTCAATCAAGGCTTACATGTTGGACTACCTCTTGTCTGGGAGCAGTGACTTCCTGAAGTTAAGGTGTTGTAATGCTGCCTGGCAACCGCACATAATATCCCGTAAAAAACACAATTTTGTTTTTTTTGTACAGATTTAATAAACAAGATGTACAATTTTAATGGACAGAGAGGGTTTGCTGTCTCCCCTTTGTTGTAGCCTCAATGCTAAGCTAAGCTAATCGGCTGCTGGCTGTAACCTTAAATTGAACGGACAAATATGAGAATGGTATCAATCTTTTCATCTAATTTTCAATAAGAAACTGGAAACTTTTGTATTCAAATAAATAACACTTGCCTTGCAGATGTAGAGCACATGAGCTGTATCCTGCATATAGAATATGGGAAATGATCCATAACTCTTTTGAGAAACAGCAGGACTTTTTCTCACACAGTCATCATCCAAACCGCTCATTACACGAGGTAAACATCATAAAATCCCACAGAAAAAGCCAATTTGAATTTTAACTAATATTTATATTGATGTATGAAATTATTGTTTTTGCTGTCGGTGCTTGCTTTTGGTGCTCTTACTCTGCCACTTTGAAGTCAAATATTAAAGTGCTGTTTAATGTGGTCATGGGTTGTTCATATATTGCCTTCCGACTGTAGTCAGCTACTCTTAAATACATAGCCAGGGCTGTAATTTTTTACAAGTCAAGGCAAAATGCACTCTAAATACAGTATCATAATTTCAAATGGCTCGGATAACCATCTCATTTTGTATATGTCACCATTTGATATTCAGTCAGCCATCCTTTCTCTCACAGAGCGGCACGGTGTTATTAAAATGTATAATCATAGATTTTGTGAATGAAACGACTCACTGTCGAGTCAAAATGGTAGGTATGAAGCATTTACTTGGAGTATTTCAGACACGGAAAGCATCAAGGTGTGAATGTGTCATTTTAAAAGCATTGGAATAAACAGAAAAAATCTGATAAACAAGCTGATATGAAGCTAATTGGAAGCTTGCTCTCTAGATGAAACAATACATTATATTTTACATTGTTAATCCCATTTTGGAGGTGATTTTGAATGCATAGCCTTTTCTTGGTGTGTGTGTTGAAGGTTTACTGTGTGTTGTTTTATCTTTATTTTTATCTCTGTCATGTGTTTCTATAGCTGTGTCAAATCTGTTACTTAAAGTGGTCTATAAATACACCTGCTTTGACATGATTTGGCTCAAAATAACTTTATACAGAGAACAAATGTTAGGCTTTTATGTATTTCTTGTGTATTGGAATCTGCAGCGTCGAAGCTGAAAGTGCCGAACCTCTAAAGTGAAGGCCCTCGTTTTCTATCGCTTATTAGGTTTTGTCCTAATCTCGTAGTACGAGCAGATGATGAATGGTAGGGGGAACACTGCTGGTCGTCGGGCACAGACGACCACAAGCTGCCCTCTGTGTCTCCTCCACCAATATGAAGCGCTGTGGTGTTATGAGAACAGGATAGCTCTTGAGACGCTCGCCTTTCACTCCTGAGATGGTGCGTAAATAGAGCAGGAGCCGACAGATGGGCCTCAGCAAACTGGTCCCGTTGACCTTTCAACCCCACTGTCCATCACTCCCCTCGTCTCTATAAGAAAATGCAGTGGAATTCCAAGGAGATTATCATCCTTTATGTCCCTTGGTTTGCTACCCATTGCGGGGCGGTGAATATACAGAATACACCAGGAAACGCAGAGCACATTCCCAGGATCCTTGCACCGGAGCGGCAAGAACACAGTGTTTTGATAATGTACTCGGTTAAATAAAAGTTGAAACACAAAAAATATGCAATCTAATGCATGTTTAAGTGCTTTGGGTATGATTCTAATCTGAAAATGTACATTTTGGTCCGTCTGAATTGCTGATTTGAAGTGACGTCCCACACATACCCACCCTACCCTACTATAGTCTGTTCACACAAATAGTTTGACTTCACTTCAAGCTGCAAACCAGCGTTTTTAGCCGTATCATTACATTTTGGAGCTTAGTTTTGACGCACATTCGGCTCACTTCTGTTCTGCCGCTGTTTACCTGTTCCCATCATATGCATTGAGCGAGCAGTAATGAGAGAGTCGTCTGTCTGAGCGAGGGATTTGAACGTGTACGATGAGACAGAAGAAAGAGGAGACTAGCAATTTGGAAAATTATCACTTGAGATTGCCTGAAGCAATACTTTTGTATATTCTTGTTCTTATTTCCAACCTGCTTCCTGGTGTAAGCAGGACCTGCCCAAGGTTTTAGGGAGCAAGAAGCTACTGTAGGGAGACTATTTCATTCATAATTTCCTCAGTATAATATTTGTTTGGATTTTTTGGGGGGGCACACTGTACACATAATATAGTTTTCACTTACCATTCTATAAGTAACTTTTTCAAAATGCATCATATCAATTTAATTCATTGAAATTCAACAGCAATAAAATGTTCCTACTGCGGTCTCGCCATTTGCACAGTTATGCTTGCAATTTGTTATGCAAGGACATGGCCTTTAAGTAGAAATTGCTGTATATTATGGTTATTTCTAATTCTGTTTTCCTAAACTTTTAAAGAGTGCATTTCATCTGGTCGTAGTTTTAGTTGCATTTTGCTTTTTATATGCTGAGCAACCCATTGCAGCCTGCTTTATAAATAATAGAAGACACCCAGGATGTCATTTCCAAGGAGTGAAGATGCCAAAACCTTTCATAAAGGTTTACTGATGTTTAGTTATAACTGGGGAGGCAATGAAAGACATTAGATGCCATCCTGATCCATAAGATAATTCATGGATTAGTTTAGCAGTACATTTAAGGGGAAATTATCATCTTGGACAAAAGACAAAAAAACTTTTGGCACTCTTGGGGTGTCCTGAGGCCTAAATGTTAAAGATGTTCACCATGGTCTTGTGTGGTCATAGAGGCGTAAATGCCTAAAACAATATATCAATATATCTCTACTGGTCACACATGACAACTACCTCAATAAAAAAATAGAATACCGATTCTCAATCATGTCAAGACATATTTTAATGTGATTGCATCCTTCTTTTCAAACAATACAAATAAACAGTAACATGACCTGTATACTTGTTCTTTGCACAAGTCTCCATGCTTTTTACACAAGGTTATATCTTTTTGTGTTTTGGCTTTGATATATGCAGTTTTCCATTTCATGTGACTTGTACAGTTGTGGTTTTGCCTCTTTAGAAATCAGGAAGTTGCCTTACTTTGGCAATACACATATTAAAAGTCAAACCTCTGCTGAAATGAACACTGCTTCTATTACCACAACTTTGCATCCTACTCATTGTGACCTTCTTGTGTAGCTGCTTTGTAACTTAACAGTCCTTTTTCTGAGGTGCATCAGTTAATTAGTCGACCCTCTCTGTATGTCAGCGAAGTAAACATTCGTGTGGCAAAGTTAAGGCTGTTGCTGATCCTTTGCATTCCTTCTTGAATTTTAATCTGCGAAACAATTCAGTATAAGCTGGTCAGGTCAGCATTGTTGGTTGTTTTCCATGCCAACTGCAAGGAATTAGACTGCTGAGAAATGAACCACTGATGCGGTTACATTGCACACTCATAACTTGCTGTTTACTTTTCTCAAAAATAAAAAAAACGAGCGGCTGAAGCGGACAGACAGATGTTACAACTGTGAGCCTGCTCAAGTTTACTTTCCCAACATTATGCTCCTATGATATTTGCCGTGCTCATACTCATCCCTCACTATCAATATTTTTCATGCACCCCCTCAGGAGGAGCATTCAATCACATAGTTTTGAAGGAAAGCACACTTACTTATATAACAATGCTGATTAACAGAACATTTCCCTTTTGTAGACGGCCACAAAGAGCGACTCTTAGCGTCTCTGTGGCTGAGTCACCACACAGCTTGGGCCCCATTCATGTTTTTCCCATGTTGCAATTTACTCACTGAATTAGGCTTGGACCAAAAAAAAGTGTTTCGGTCCCAATTATCATCTGGCAAGGAGAAGAGGCGGTCTGGGGTGGGGGGGTGAGATACTTAAGCCTTTTCACTAGTGCTGCCTTGTTTCCCCTGTTCCTCTCCTTGAGAGAGTAATGTGTTTCCTCACACAAAAGGAGGATCTTCAGAGATATGCCAAGAGTCTGGAGAGTGTGTTTGCTGGACCTGTGAAGAGACCTCTTTAGGAGGCTTTGAGGACAATGGAGCATGGGCACCGGCCGTGGTTTACTTTGTCCACGCCAAGCATTTCACACGCACCCAGGGCAACAGCCGGTCTGAGCAAAGGCACAACATTAGTCTGAGTTATTGAAAAGGCCTTTTTCATCTTTGTCACCCAATCAGTGCAATGATCGCTCTGAGGGAGTTATGTTTGACCAACCTTTTTTTTTTTTTTTTTTTTTTTTTTTACTTCTTGAGACTCTCCACATTCTTTACCTACAAGCTACTTTTTGGTTTCATTCCCTCTTTTTTAAAAGTAAAATCTAATGTGTTTATTTTCATTGATTATTTAATGTCAAGTAAGTTTTGCATTTAGAGTAAGCTTAACTAAACTACTAACAGCAGGATGTTATTTTACTGTGTGTTTTTGTCACTCATATATATTGAACAGTTATCAAACAGAGGCTGTGATGCAACAGTATGTAAAATAAAAAGAATCAACCCAAAGAGATGAGGGGGATGGATGTAAATAATCCTGCAACATATTGGGTTTTCTGAAATATGCAGAATGGTCAGTACACTGTTACCTATACTGCAGGTTAACAGCATTAATGTTTGAATCAGGTTAGAATACAACTACATGTATTTGAATAGCACAGTAAGTTGCTATATCATTACATTTTGGATAAGGTAAATACTGCTTATTATAAAATAATATGCTTTTAGTTTAATTTTGTAATAATCTAAAAAATTCCCTCTGAATTTGGAGAACAAACTAACTCCGAAAAGGACCAAAAAAGGCCGTATGAATGATCTACAGCAGAACTAGAGGAGACACCCAATACATCTTCATTATGGCTGAAGTCTCCCATCTCTCCTGTGCCTCCAGTCTCAGCCCGCTCCATTTGCTCCATCACATTGTTCATATCTCAATAGCCAGGCTGTTGTTGCTATAGCAATAGGTGGAGCTGACAAGGGCCCAGGTTGCTCCTGATTCAAGTAAACGGTACCTTGTGGTGTCTTCAACAGTCTCTACAATATTCATATAAGGGAGATAGAACGGACATTGTTGGTGCATGCATGAGTGCTAACGATTGATTTCAGGGGGGGAAATAGATTTAAATCACATAGAAGGACTTTGAAATGTACACCTTCCATGTATGAATTTGTGCTGCACAAAAGCAACATGCTCATTTAACTTTGAAATGTAAGAATTTATTTAAATTGTGTTGTTTGGTTTGCAGTTTAGTGGAAAACTCACGCTTTAAAAAAAATGGAGAGACATTTGGTTACATCTTCAATTGTTAAATGATTAGGATCATTTGTCATTGATTATCATGCATATTGACGGAGCTGAATATAACTGATCAACTGAATGTTAAATATGATGCATCATTAGTTAATAATAATATATGTATTTTTAGAAAAAAATTCAAAATGTTGTAGTTATGAGGATATTATTAATAATAAATCCTCCCTTTGTGCTTTTTGTTAAATAATTTAACTAATGAAAATAGTTACTTTGCTATGTCCATTTTGATTGTATCATGACTATTAACTTTATATTGTCCTTGCAGATAAAATAATCCAATGATTAAACAGTGCAAGATATTGGCTGTGCCTTTAAAAGTCAGCATATATTCTTGGAGAACAACAACACACCCACCTGTGCATCAATCACTTGAGACCGCCCATAAATACTTTCTTATGAACGAGAAGCTGATAACGGTGGCAGCGTAGCTCTTAAGAAAACACAGCCAAACAAACCACAGACTCCGTTCAGCATTTCAACCAATGTTGTGTTAAATATTAATCCAACACACTTTAAGAGCAGCATTCCTGTGAGATCACAGTGGAGGCAACTTGTGGAATGCAACGGTAAGTCCTGAAACTGTACTTCCTGGCTGTGAGCAGAGGCATGCTGGGAAGGCCTATAGATACCTTTTACCCTCCGTCTCTCAACGGGTGGCTCTCTCTTCCTGATCCCTAAATTACTGCTCTTCTATGAGACCCTCCATAAGGGATGGGTTTGACAAATAAGATTGCCGTCGCTGTATTCTCTCTTTGATTTGAGGCAACAAAAGCTTCGTGACAGCCTGTGCTGACATTTGGACTTTGGCTTTTGAAGACCGTTGAGTTCACGAGGTGAAGGTGTGACTGTATCCCGTACCCAAACAAATAATAGCCCAACCGATCACATGTTACAGGCCTTGAGCAAGCATGTGCAGGCAGATCTGCGGTAGTCCTTGTGAAATGTCTTGATATAAGCCTCACTTGCCAGACCACATAATTAGCTTTTGACCTACATTTCTCCCAAAGCTTTTTGTGCATAAGCTACAGGTCAGCTCCACTGCGATTGTGACTCGACACTTCAAGGAAATCTTTATGCTTAGACCAGAACTAAAGAAGCACAAGTCATTGACAAATGTCTCACAGTGTTTGCCAAACAAAAATGTAACCTTTTCACGAGTAACAGTTGTTTATGGTTGTGTTGCCTCAAAGAAAATTGTAAGGGCGTTTGTGCATGACTCACTGCAATTGTAAATGGTAAAAACATAACTTCGTAACACTGAAAATCCTCCTTTGATGATGTGATGGTGTGGGTGGACAGGTCCTTGAATGGTGTTCCACTGTATGAAGTTTGGTTTCTAATGAATTGTCTGAATAAATATGTTCCTTCTAACACTGTGAATAACAAATCACAGAATGAAATGAAAACAACATAGCATGTAAAACATGTACATGGCATGATGAACCATAGCATGACATAAAGTGACATGACATGAACTGTCTAAATAGACACTCCATAACATGAAAAATTGTGACATGACATTCCATGATATATGTGACATGAAAATTCATGACATGACAAAATATGACATAACATTCCATAGCATGACATATGCTGCTTTCAAAAGCACATACTATGCATAACACACTCAATAAGTATTATCGTTCAGCATACTTTGGAATAAACGGTAGTAAATTTGTTTCTGGACGCAATATACATCGCCAGCCTCCTTACTGGTTGAAGGTGCATAACCATGGTAACCCCTGCCAATGTCATGTGACCAAATGATGATATGTGAGCTGAACTTATTTTTTTTTTTATTACACTTACAGTGAAGTGTTATTGACGTTACAGAGCTGTCTATTATTGCCTGTTATGAAAGTTGCCATCACTGCCACATTGCATTGTGGGATATTTATGCCGGCGTAGTGTCCAGTATTTCGTTACTTTAATATTTTGCCTGAAATAGTATGCAATTCAAGTAAGTTTCTGACACGCTTAAAATCTTAAATACTGTTTTAGGGTACTAAATAGCATGTAAGTATGGAATTTCGGATGCAACCACATCCATGGCATGGATTGACCTAAAATGGTTAATTTCTTATATATTTTGTACAGAAAATTATACGATAAAGACATTTCTTCTTCGGGTAAAAATGTGTGTTCACTTTTTCTGAACCGTCAACCCCTCCCTTAAAAAGAAAACTGAGCACTGTCTCCACTACAGAAGTGAGCAGGAAATGTAGATCGGGTCGTTGCGTTTCTGCGATAATTAAGAAATTCATGATGACACTTGACTATTCACCATAGCTCAGCCTACTTTTTATACCTAGTTTGTGCAATAATCTATTTATGCGAGAGAAAGCTGATCGCCTGTGTAATCCCGGTCGAAATTCTCTTGGTGAAAGAGGATGCAGGCCTTACAGCAGATTAATGCCATGACGATGTGTTCCGCTGCTGATGAGAGCAGGCTGAGCAGTTTCCTTTATGGACGCTGGAAATGTTTGGGTTCCCTGCACAGAGAGACGGGGGGCCACAGGGTGACATGCGCTGCAGAATTCATACTGTTCTTAATGTTCTCACCGTAGAGAATAAAGGATTTCCAAAAAGAAAAGACAAAGTAATTCAGGCCTCTTTTGTATAAAAATCCTCCCAACAGCTACTCAGCCCATGATTTCATTATCAGACGGACTTACACTAATCCTCTCAGAGTGGAGTTGGCCCTTGTTGGATGTCTATACTTGGTTATAAAAAAAAAAAACCTTGGGTGTCAATGGGTAAGAGGGATGGGAGTGTCCAATATCGTTAAAGTTTACGTGTGTGTCTGTGCGACTGTGTAATTGTGCATGTTTGCAAATGAGTGTAGATGTGTGTGTGTGTGTGTGTGTGTGTGTGTGTGTGTGTGTGTGTGTGTGTGTGTGTGTGTGTGTGTGTGTGTGTGTGTGTGTGTGTGTGTGTGTGTGTGTGTGTGTGCGTGTGGGGGAATGCTGGATGTTTGAGATCATCCCCAGACGCTCAAGACTGTTTTGATTTCCCACTTCATGGAGAACGTGAGAGTAATCCCCTCAGGATTCCCCCCTCTAGAGGTCTTTAGCTGCCATAAGCCACCATTCAACAGGCAAAAACCCAACATGGGCTTTATACAGCCCGCTGGTATTACTGGATGATTGGGGAGGGGAGAAGGCTTAATCTGCCCTGGTGGCTAACCTGTCGCTGAAAAGAAACCTGCAGGGAAGCCGGCCGTGAGACCGGTGGGCTGACAAAGTATACTGTTCATCCTCTGGCTACACTGAAGGAAACCTTTGAAGGATTTGTAATACTGGGGGACTGAATTATAAAATAATCAATTTGTTTCTTATCAATCAGGTTAATAGTTTTTGAGCTTTTTTTAAAGCATCTTACAAATGAAATGTTAATGCAAGAGAGCAGTTACAATTGTTCATACGAGTAAAAAAAACAAAGCAGCGTCAAAGCAATATGTTCAGATGCTGTGGTGCTCTTTTCACTGTTGATGCTGAATGTCTATGAAGCTGAAAGACTAAGCCGTTACTTTTTTTTATTTTTTTTTACTACACATGGTTTGCTTTTTGCAGATTTTAGTCAATACTTTTCTAAAAGCAAAACATTGTGGTTTATGTTTTGAAATATATTGGAAAACAGTTTTGATACTGGTATTTCAAAAGCCATGACACACACGCTATTTATATATCTGAAGCTTAAAGTATATGGGTCCTAAAATATTACATTAATTACATGGCTTTTGTGAGTTGTTGACTGCTAATACTGCAGATCGCAATAAGAATCAACACTTTGCAATTATCTAACTGTCTGCCCAGTTAGAGCTCTTTTTAAATAATATTGTGGTTAAGGAGTTTAGTATTCAGATATTACTAAACATAGCCATCACTTCAGACTTCATGCTTAGCGGTGGATCAGAATCCGCTCTATATTAATTATGTGTATTCAGGTACAAAAAAGGGGGTACATCGCAATAAAGCACCCAGATTCTTCTACATAGATTCAGTGGCCACGGGTCGCTGGCTGACATTTCTGAGTTAGGATTTAATCCTTAACTTTGGTAGCAGCAGTAGATGATGCAATAAATGTCAAAATGAAAAGCAATATGCCATGTTGAAAATATGTTCTTAGTTATATCTGGCATTGCATGTTGATGTGTTTGCCAAATTCTCCTGCCATTCAAGTAAATCCAGATGACATACTAACTCCCTTTTAAGTGCTTGATCTGAAAGCAAGTATTGTGAAGAATAATAACATGGATGTGGGATGGATAACACTGACAAGGAATTAGGTGACCTGAATGTGATGCAGTAGCACGCCCTCCTTTCCAGCCAAAAGATTCATGTCACATTGCACATATTGGTGGATTACTGGCTAGTTTAAAGAGCTTAAGATGAGTTCCTCTGGTGTGTGGATCAAGTCGGAGCAGTGTGCCTTATAATGCACCGCGAGAAGAAAAGGCCCTGTCACAGCGGCTTCTCCTTCCGTCTCACTCTCAAGGTCTCTCGTCATTTGACTGTCTGAATGGCTTTGTGTGACAACCGTAGCTACGCTGCAGTGATTGCAGCCAAGCCACATGGTGTTACCATGGAAATGGCACTCAGGTTACTGCTTTTGTGCTTTGCTTTGTGGCAATCTATAGCAGGCTTACCTGCAATAAATGTATTCGTAGCTGCAGTTAATATGCAGTTAAATACTTAAAGCGTGAAAATAGTCAATGCGGCACATACTAACTGATATATTCAGTGGGACATTGTTTAAACATTTAAAGGGTCAGTTCACCCAAATTACAAAAATAACATATTTATCACTTATCCCCAGCAGCATTTAGCCATGCAGATAGTTTTTCATTATTTGCAGAGATATCCACCTGTGAGATTTCTGCCTGGAATTTGTAGTGCTCATAGTGTTGACAAATGAGATTTAAAGAAATTCATCAGCAGCATCTCTTTCCAGCAAAAATGTCCCTGCACCTCTGGATAGAATCCAAAATACTCAAACAGTTATCAAGGGATTATTTCTTCAGCAGCGAGCAGTTCCTTTTTACTCAAGTTTGTCTCGCTAAATGTTTTCCATAACATCAAACAGTTGCTGTAAATGTCTCACAGAGGTCCTTCTATTATTATCATTATTTGTTATTTGTTGTTGTTACAGCATTATATCCAAGAAATTACATTTTGACAAATATGTTTTGATTATTTTATTGTTTGAGTAAAGCAAGCCACCTTTTTTCTTCCTAATGCAAAACTTATTTGCTAATTATTAATATATAAATACAATTTCTTAGGAGTCATGGTTGCACAGAGGTACTAATAGTATTTGCTTTGCTCCAATGATCTAATCGAAAAATACTGAAGGGACATAGTCTCCCTTATTAGTATTGGTACTTTTGTAGCTACATTTTTTCTGTTAGCCATTCTTTTTATTTAAATCTTGCTACAAAAAGAAATGTTTTTTATTGTTATTGTCTATTTTACACATCCCTTCTGTTGAAATGTAAATGACAGTTGAATAAGGTTTGAATCAAAAGGTTTGTATCTTTTTCATAAAGAAAACCAACTCAAAATAAAAGAATGTTACTCTAGTGAATATGTTTGTTGGGTAAGATAGGTGACTCAACCCTTTAACTAGTTTGGACTTACATATTTTCCAGTGAAAAATGATCAGCTCTGACACATGACCAAGTCCAAAAGCCAGATACAAAGTTAATCATTTGCATTCCAGACGGTGTGAATATTTACTTCAGGTCTGAGCAATGCGTCACAGAGACGGACACCACACACCTGAACATGTCATCGTCGACGGCCTTAGAAGTCATCACTGCAATACTCAACATAATCTCGGATTGGCAAAGCTCTGTTTGAAGTTGTCTGTGGGGGTGAGACGGCTGAGGGACAATTATCTTGTACGTCCTCAAGAGGTCTGGCATTGTGGAGTAAAGGCTGAGTAAAAGAGATCAGAGAAGGAGGGTACACACAGAAGTACATCTGAGGGCTTCGTAGATCCCAGGTATTACCAACTGTCTGAATTAACAGGATACACATACTTCACTAAACAGTCAACATGTCACGTCTTAACAGTGTTTGGCTTCACCTATGAGCCAAAATTCTTACATGAAGCCCCATGAGCCCCTTTGCTGTTTCGCAAGCTTAGATGAGGTCTTAAGCCTCAACAGAAGATGAATGCCGAGTGCTAAATTAATTTGAGGCATTTTCTTTTGTGTGCTGACAAAAGCGACCAGGTTGGTGCTGGTTTCCATAGCTGATGACAGATCATTGGGCTGCAGTGTTTGCCCAGGTGTCAGGCCTCCTGCTGAAGACAGCAAAGGGTTTGTCCAGGTCTCCGAACTTCACATTGCTGAAGAATCTGTGCCTTAATTGTACGGATCGCTTCATTCAATATTTCCATGAAAGAACCTTTAAAAAATACTCGTGACAAACTAGCAGTGCCCTTTATTGAAATGTTGAAACATGCCCTGTATTCAAGACAATTCAGGCTTCAAGAAGTAGGAAGAGAGTCTTTTTAAAATACAAAGTAGTGTTTTTAAATGCGGTTTGAGGAAAACATCTGACCTTTAATTTCTCACGCACTGACATTTGTCCAATAAACAGTTTTGTATTCTGCGTGCAATACTTTTAAGCGCTGTGCTTACACTCTTTCCAAACAACATTAATCAAGAACCCATTATAATTTTCCCTGCATTGTATACGGCTGCAATAAGGTGTTTTTAATTGCTCTGCCGTGAATATAAAAAGCCATGCCCTGGAGGTGTTTGGCAGATATCCTTTACTGATTGGTGTGGTCAGGAGTTTCATGATGTATAAATATATCAGAATTTATTTGGTTTGATCTGTGTGTCATTGAAGTCTGCAGTGTTTGGTTAAGGTTAAGCTTTTGGAGGCCAGTCCAAAAAGTTTATATCCCATCACTCAGGAAGCTTGTTATGTCTGCATTTGGAGGATTGGGTGGAGTGCTTGCTGCACAGCTGGCAGGTACAATGCGTCTGGATCTATAAATTCCCTTTGGCGGCCACGCATGACATCCCTCACCTTTACCCAACCCCTTCCGATAGAGCGGCTACAACCCCAACAAGATGCTTTCTAATCACAGGAAAATGCTCCTGCTAATCCGCCTCATGTCATGATTTAAATACTGACACAGGGTACATATGTGTAAGAGCGTTTTTTTTTTTTTAATCAGCCCATTGCAGCAAATGAGTGATCATTGACAGGCTTTTGAAAGCACATTGTGCTCTCGTGTAGTGAAAATCACAGGTGCTCTAAATCACTCTCTTTGCCTGGTTTGAGGGAGTGTCATTTGCACTTCTCCCACAGTCGGTTTCTTCTATGATGTGTTCAGCCTTTTGAAAAACACTCACCCTGGACCTGATCATGTGCTCACACGCTGCTCCTGCAAGTTTATATTTGTCCCTCTTTTCACTTTTTGGAGTTGATATAAGAGGGGGGAAGAAAAAAAACTGCAGAATTTTATGACAAACTTGAAAAAGAGCACAAGTTTCTCTACATTGCTGCAGATTATTGGACAAAAGAGTGAGGGGATTCGTTTTTCCACAGGGTGAGAGGGGGAAGAATTAGAAGCCCCTTCCACTTAATTTGGCGGCTGAGAATTACCCTGCAAAGTTTTGTTTTTCTAAGCCTCCAACATAACAGAGTGTGCCTTGCCGTCAGCACCTTAAGCAAGTAAAAGCGCTTCCATTATGAACTAAACCCTGCCAGATATTTGCTTTGCGAAGCCCAGCGGGGAAGAAAAGAGGAGGGTTTCGCAGTGAATAACTTTTTTTAAAACAGTGTGTACGAAAAAAAAAAAAGCGGCAGACGACATGAAAGAGCAGGAGAAATGAATTGAATGTTGTTTTTTTCCCCCCCTCCAACTCTATGAAAAAGAGGACGATGGGATCTGAAGACTTCTTTTACAAAAGCCTCAGCCAGGTGATTCATCACGGCGCTCTGTCAAAAGAGCTTTCCACAACATGAGACGAACAATCACACTGTGATTGCAAGGACAGGAGAGCTCTTGATTGAGAGATATCAGCTATATGTTCAGCTTCCCTGAGAGAGGAGGCCAAATGCAAGAGGAGGGTGGGAGAGGCTAGATGGAAGGGGGGGGTCACCACTCACTGATGAAAATCTAAATCTTAACCCTTCGACATGGGGTGTCAAGAGAGGGAGTCCTGTGTAACGAGAGCCTCCAGATATAAATTTAACCAAAATAATTTAACAGCTGCTTAACCGCGAACAGAGGAACTGCCAGGCAGATTGATTGGAGATGTAGCGAAGAAGAGAAACTCTCAGATTGTGTTCTGCTTCTCTGTGACGGGGAGTCCTCAGCTGTGGAGCGATGCTGAACAGATCGTGGACCACTGCCAGATCCTAAGATCACATGAACAGCATTCAGAGGAAATAAAGTGCACTAAAAAGCAGCTTAGGAACTGAACTTTCTAGGATGTTTGTTGTGAAAGTGTCACATGAATATATTGGATTTTATTCGGTTTTATTTTGCAGTCACAGTGTACTTTAAATAACAGTAATCAACAGTAATTCAAATGTAGATTTAAAACAAAAACTGTGAATATTTCAATCATGTTAAAAGTAAAAAAGTACCACAATGAGCCAAGATTGACTTATTTTCATCTGCAGACACTTAATCATAGTTTTTTTTATAATATATATCATTCAATTTGGTGTTTATCTGTGTATGCAGGTTTGTTTATGTGTGACATGAATGTTTTATAATTTTTCTTATTAGAAAGCTCTTTGTAATCTGGTTTTGTTAAGTGCTTAATAAACAAAAGCTTAATCATTATAAAATGATAAAGTACTATTATTATTACATATTGTAAAAGAAAGAAAAACATAATAAAACATTTCAGATAGAGCCCAGCTAGTGAAACATACCAACATAAAAAACACAATTCAATAGAAAATGTGTCTTAAGACACTAAAACGTGAATAATTTGAGATAATGACAACATGTAAAATTACATAAAATATGAATAGGAGAGAAAACCGCAGAGTAAAAATACTACAGGTACAATTACTCCTATCAAAATCAAGTAAAAGTAGAAAAAGTATTTTCGCCAAGATGTACTTAAAGCACTAAAAGTACTCATGCAGCAAAATGCCCCTGCAAGTTTGGTTATACATTACACCATTGGATTAGTATTACTGATGCATTGATGTGAAGGCAGCATATTACTGTTGGTCAGAGGGGAATTCCTTGAGCTACTTTATGTACTGCTGGATACCTCAGTCTATAATAATGCATTATGTTTTATAAGCTTATCACATGTTCTATAAGTGAAATCTTATTTAGCAAAGTTTAAGTTTAATGTATTGGGTATAAAGGGATATTTCCCTCTTAAATGTAGCGGGTAAGAAGTAGAAAGAAGCAGAACATGGTATCTCAAGAGTTTGTCTGTTTCACAGCCAACTTTGCATATTCTTTCCATCATGCAACAAAAATGAACCAATAAACCATCAAAATGGAACAAAACCAGCATTCTCAGTCTGCGATCCTCTGTCATATTTTATCTTTTAAGTGCTTCTCCACCTTTTTACCCCACGTGATAAAAGAGTAATCACTTTAGATACTATTTACACTCAGGGCCGAGGACTACCATTACCCTTCCATCAATATCAGCACTTAAAGTTCATAAAACTGTGAGGTATACCTCCAGCCTGTAATTTTCGTAGGCCCTAATTCACGGTGAGAAGAAATAATATTACAGGGTATTCTGCTAAACAGTGATGACACTCACGCGTAATTGTGAGAGGCTAGGAGAACTCTCACTGGTTACAAAAGCTGCAATACATTGACGCCTCTGTTACAATAGGAAGTTTATGCGTCGCAACAATACAGTTATGATTTTAATTCTGTAGGAAAATACTAGATGGGTCATAACGGGCAGGTTTTTCCCCTGTGCATGTGTACCCTGTGGTCACTTTATTAGGTACACCTTCCTGTTTATACACACTGCTTGATCCTGCAGACAGTGAGTCAGCAGTTACTTTCTATTTCACTAAATGTGAGAATGGGCCAGACGTGTGATTTAGGCAACTTTAAACATGATATGACTGCTGATGCCAGACACATCAGCTCCGGCAGCCGTGGGATTTTTAAGTACAGCGACTTGAATTTGCCAATTTTTGGGTTCAATAGGCATCCAATTAGTGGCAGACCTTGAAGACAATAGAATCTCAGAGATGAACAGAAGGCCACTTCAGGACACATGACTCAACAAATTTCGATGAGAAAGGCTGCAGCAGCAGACGACCGTGATCCTCTAAACGCCTGAACATTGCTGCTGTCTGGTTTCATGCCTTCGCTACCCCTTATTCAAGTAGATATTGCCGTTAGCGTCATGTGGTCACGTGAAATAAATGTCTTAATATGAGCCAGCAAGAAACAAAACAGTGACTTTGCTTTCACTCTGCTGGTCTGTACAATCCCAACATCTCAGCCCTTTCTGAACCCAGGATGGCATAAGGCTGTTCTAGAGTCCAAAGTTGGTGTTAACCAACATTACAAGGGTGTATCTAAAAAGTAGCTCCTTGAACAGTACACTAAATCACACAGCAAACTTTGAATTTCTTCAACGGTAGTTCTAATACAGTAACATTCTTACTTTACTTTACATTGAGCCTGCTAAAAGCCTGCTTCCTTACAATAACAGTAAAATATGCATGTAAACCAAATTGTATTGGATGCACATTTAAGTGCAGGAGAACTACATGAATGTTTAGTTATGTGTGCCACAAAGAAAATTAGAGGGAATATAATATGTTTATTATGACAATATAATGGGGAGAGGTTGTTTTTTTTTCACCATTGGTGGGTAATATTTTGTTTTTATGGAAAAAAAATATAGATCTCATGTGCATCATTTAACACAGATCAGACTGACTGCTGACTAACTATGGAAACTCTGGGAGCTCCACTAGAGTTTAAAATAAAAGTATGTGGGTTTTTTACAGTGTCTGACTGCATCATATTAGTTTTTTAAAGATGTACCCAACAGAGGGACCTTGATATTGATTAAGAGGTTAAACCAAAGGATTCTAAAAGGACTGCAGTAATGATAGTCTAGTTTTTTATGGAACAAAGAATGGAGGCATTTGTGTGTCAGGTGGAATCTTTTATGAGAAACTCCAGTTTTTCTCTGGTATATAACTACATTAAAATGCTTGCTAACGTCCACTTAATGTTTACATTGGAGATGTATCAGTTTTCAACTGTAAAGAAGTACATATAATGGTGAAAGGATATAGCGACAGATGTGTCCCTCTTTTTTCTAGCATCCTATGGACAGATTATAGGATGAACATGGCAGGCTCTAACAAATCTCACAGGAATGTCTTATTGATCGCAAATCCTGATGTGCTTATTAATAACAGCTCACATTACACACTGTAGGTGTTTCATGCAATGCACTGTGATTTATGCAGGCCAACGGTATTTTAACTGCGACACACAGTTGAGCAGAAAAGAGGCTACTTGGCCGAGAGTGTGTTTGACCTGAGGCAATTTAAACAGTGAGAGGACATTATGAAATAAATGCAACATTTAGTGGATTTGCTATCTTGCAGCCCTCGTGTCAAGTGCTAATAAAAAATTCTACATTAGCAATGATTAGTTTGATCAATTATAATAACTTTAAGAGAAATACTGACGAAATAAAAAATATATATAATATATGCAGATATATTTTGGATGCAGGTAATTATTGTTTTTAAAAATAAATTAAGTAAATTGGTATTGATTTTAGTCCCATCTTCTTGGGAGCATATTTTAAACTTAATGATACTCAGAGGTTTATTGCTATATATTGTTGGAAGCAATTTCTCTGAGATTATAAAGTGTAAATGTACTTTGGCAGCCTCGTTAGCGGGGAGAGGTAAATATTTGCTGACCTGAAACTCAATATCTGGAAACTCATCCTTATCTCTTGTGTAATTAAACTACATATGGCCATGCGGAGGTGCTTAATTTCCTTCTCCAGCTCTGCACAATAACAGATAAGCGTGGAGTAAACTGAGGCAAACATATGGGAAGAATATGCACTGCACAAACAATATGATCTATTTATATATATAGTCAGGTTTTTTGAAATAACATACTTTAATGTGTCTAATTAAAAATACTTTGATATTTGAGTGCTGAAAGCTTTTAAAATGATTTACACATGTCATAAATGGCATCTATCTTTGTCAGCGCCTCATTTTAAACATGTAAGAACACGTCACAAACATTATATACCCTTAAGCGTGTTATGAAAATAGAGCCTGTTACTTTGTTCAGACCAGTGTGAAAACAATGCCCCTACTACAACATTTCTATCCACCATATTCAGTGATTTTCCAAAAGCATAACATTAATTATTGAGATGTGTTTTGGGGGAACTAATGGCACTCTTTTCCCCAGACAGATGTCGATATGGAGGATAGAGAAAATAGATGTTGCACTATAAAACTGTCAAACAACTCTTCAGGGGATATAATTGCTTCTTCCTGCACCCTGGTCTTGTCATTCCCACCCTGAGTGTAGACACATTGAAAGCTTCCTCATTTCCCCCCACCAAAATCCACCAACTTACCAAACTCCTCCAGACTATCCTGAGATACTCATTTTCCCCCCACAGCATTACACATGATTGAAAAGCATCTGCTAAATGATAAAAAGGCACCGTCGTTGCCAAATTAGTGCCACATTCAAAAGTTCTGAAAGGCTGCTGAATGTCAACAATGGAGGCTGAGCAGCAAAAGCTTAATTATCCTAAATGTGTGTGGGTGTGTGTGTGTGTGTGTGTGTGCGGTTGTGTACAGTACGCACAAGTGTGTGTGTGCTCTCTACCAAGGTTTAGTACTGATGATGTAATATCATATATCTGAGTTCGTCTCTGGATGAGCATTACATCATTGATACCCCCGGCTGCCAGCGAGGCAGAGACGCTCGGGCTACACCAACGCTGGAGTCATCAGTGGAGCTGAAGGCAGGCGGAGAATCTGTTCAGTCTACCAGTCTGCAACATTACTCAGCAATCCTGTCTCCTACAAAACATCGTGAATCAACATATTTGCCAAGTCGCAAAATGTTGATATTGATCGTAACAGTAAAAAGTTCACTGGCAACATATTTCTTCATTATCTGTACACTATCTGCTTATTGCAACTTCAGCTTGATTAAACGTATTTATAGAGATATTTAGGGACTCGTTAGGGAAAGACGGCATGTCTTGGTTTAATACAGAGAAAGTCAGCCCTCACTTTAAGCATAAGAAACAACGCATTTACTGTATGGACATTTAACCACAAAACTGGATTTTTTTCTGAACATTGCCTGTAAACATAATCCAGGCAGCGTTTACATTTTTTATCAAAATGTAATTTGGAAAACAAATGATTTCTAGGAGGAAGGCCTGTACACAGTGAGATTCAGGTTTCATAAGGAACCGTTTCTCTGGTCTCAACATAAGCCGCTTCTCCTTCTTGCTGTTATGCTCTTGCTTCTACAGTTGCAATGGCACCCTTGAAGATTTAAGATATTACCAATTTATCTCCTAACTTGCAGTTTGTGGAGTTGCAGAACTGTACTAAACCATAAGAACAAAAAAGTAGCTATTTTTTTTATTATTGACTCAAAACCCGTTCAGCATTGTTAGCAAGCTAGCGCTGTGTCAGCGCTAAAGAAAGCTCTGCCTGCACCCATTATCATTTTGGTATCGGTAAAAAAATCCTCTGGCTTGTTTGTATTTCTTTAAACCAATCATGATCATTGTAAGAGTCAGACTAGCTAGCTAGCAAAAGAAACCAGCTAACCAGCCTCTCGATAATTCAGGCCAACTAAACACATCACGACAGCAGGTAAACTGCAGCTAATGCAAAGGTTTTAGCTCACTAGACAGCTCACACAACCAGAAGCACAACTCCATGCGTCACGCTCTAATAAACTGACACAGACTGTGATGTCGTCTGCTTTTCCTCCTGACAAATTTATTACTTTTAAGTGAAGCGCTTCATGTTGAGTGCAGCCTTTGATCAACACCGGTTGAGAGACTAGGTTTGAAAACATGCTGATGTCACAAATCGCTCACACTATATCTTCATTTCTCTAAGTAAATGCAAAGGAAAACCACTGAATCATATCAGAGATTAAACTCCCCTGACCAGCTCAATTAGCTAATAAAGCAACAGCCAGTCATGTTGGGAGCACTGCATCTTTTTGAGTGTTTTCTATTTATCGGTATTGAAATGCTGTTATGTTTCTGTAATTTATTATCAACATAGGAATTCACATGCTACTATTTTACAGTAACCGGTTTTTAAGATACTAATTTTGATGCAGTGTGACCATTTCTATTCTGCATCATTTGCCTTTTAGACCACGCTTGTACAGAAAAATATTAACTACTGATGGTTTAATGTTGGTTTTCCAGTAAATACTGCAGTCACATCTATTTCATAATCTAACTGCATTTAAAATTACCAAGCTTTGATGCTAAACAAAGGAGCGATAAAGGTGTTTGTTTTATTTAGTGTCATTAAATGTCAAGAAAGAAAACAATACAGAAACCTTCAGGGGGCCTGTGACAGAGAAAGTTATGTGTGTAGGGGCTTAATAGAAAAACAAAATGCGGAGAAGGAACAACTTGTCCATCAGTGGTACGTAGGAGGACGAAAGGAGGAGAAGATCAACCCTCACACAATTCACTGACTTTACTTCCTGCCTATCACCTGCTTTGATCCACCGTAAGCATCGCACAGGAAATGAAATGTTGACAGATGTGCTAGAATCTCAATTTATGGCCACGATGCAGACAAGACATTAAAATGACAACAATAAGTGGATTATCAGGACAAAATCGGACACATAAACAAACACGCACACAGGCGCACACTCAGACTTAATCCATTCCAAAAAGTGCCCTGTCATTTACTTTCCCCGCAATTTATAATCCTTAATTTACTTTCCTCTTCGGCTGAGGCAGAGCAACGGGTTCAACCCGGGCATTTCTGAATTATGAGCCGAGCAAAGAAACGTTTCTAGAACTCGGCTCAAATTAAGTTTGCCTCGATGACTTCATTACACAATTTAAGTAATCACTGCAACTGAGTCACACACATTTAAAATAATTCAAGTGGGAATGTATTATTGCAAAGTATTGATCTTTCAATTTCATTATTTTGGTTACTTTCCGTCTGTGGATGAGAATGGCTGTGCACTGAGTTAATTACTCGACTTGGAAACACATCCTGTGTTCAAAGGTTGGAGGACATAAAAAAAATCAGGCATGATCATCTATGAAAAACTTCAGAGTGGCCCTTCATCTTCGACAGCAGCCAGCTCTACTTAGTAAGCCACAAGAAAGTGTGGCTGACGGTGTGCAGGAGCCCTCCTGTAATTCCTACTGATACCTGTGCATTAAGCTTACTTCTCCTCCGTGGAAGAACACATCAAAAGGAGATTAAAATTAAAACTTAAAAACAAGGTGATCCAATGTATAGTTAAGTGTGCAGATGATAAGCTCTGCCCGGAAATTCAACACAAAAACAAACGAGACTTGAAAATTGCCATCATGGAAATGTGCGGAACTGTGGTGAGCTGCAGGGTTTTTTTCTCCAGCAGGTGCCATAAATGATGCAATGTTGACAACCACGAAATATCAAGTGACCCTTTTTATCACAATGTAGATTCAGAGGATACAGGAAGACACACAGATGATGTCTGTCTGGCGCAGTAAATTGATCAACGTGTGGATGTCACATAGCTTGTGTTATCCCCTTTTGGAGCCACAGAGAGGGTCATTGTTGTATTGCGAATACATGAATACAGATATATGCATCAGGGTTTTCTCAAGACCCCTGAATGCATCAATGCAGACAGTAAACATGCCTGGTCCTGCGTCGGAGCTCAAACATACAAGAAATTATGAAGGGCAAAGCTCAAAATGTGCTGCCACGCTGATACCCAGAGACACCATCCAACCGCACAGCCATAAATAATACTTTATTCCCCAGCAGTTGCCTTCATGAGCAGCAGATGCAGGGAAGATGACCCGAGATTGTGAAACCACATGTGAAGAGGCAGCATGGAAGAGAGGTATCGAGTTTACTTTCATAAATATGGCAATCCCCCCTCCAAATCATTCCCACTCCCCACACCCGTTCTCCACCTAGCAATTAAATCCAGGTAGAGATTACTCTCAGCTGCGTCCCGGTCTTCACAGGAGTCTCAGCCTCCAGCCTGGACTGATAATAACTATGGTCTGCAGTGTTTCAGCCATTCATTTGAAAAAGTGCTTTTCCACCTTGCAGCTTTCATTATCCACACACCAGAAAGTGTGTTCATGCCCACGTGTAATTTCATTTGCTCGGCTCGGATTAAGTTGGTTAAACAAGTGTCATGTCATTATTTTGTAATCAATTTTTCAATTATGATTCAGGCTCTGTAATGCTGTAATGGAAGGTGAACTCGGATCCATACCGGAGCAGCAGGGCGATTAGACGTCGCTGGAAGCTTTCCAGAGAAGAGAGAGAAGAAAAAAGAGGGAGAGACGTTTTTTAGATCGATCCTGTTGACTGAAATGGCCTTGGTTCATAACAGACCATGTCTGCTAGCAACAGCTTAGCTGGTCCACTGAGGCGTCTGTCCGCACATCTTTTGGGGGGGTTCTTTAAAGACGGTGAGTAAAGAAGTCTCTCTGAGAAAGATGGGAAAAAAGATGTTTATTGTGATGACCCCGCTTGACACTGTGAGGCTGCTTCCTTGGTGCAAAAACATGCTACTCCAGGGCTAGACTTTCAGACTATCTGCAAGCAAAGACTTCTGAAACTATATTGACATGGCATGAGGCAGATCAGCCCGTTTTTCTATTCATGACATCTTTATGTGGACTCATAAAGGAGGGTCTTTACATGGATTTTGTTTATCACCCACTTTTTCAAGTTAGATTTGTCTTGAATCAAAATGCTTATTGCTTTTTGTTCTGCTACCTTTACAGTGTATTTTAATACTTCTTTTATCTTACTTATTTATTTTTGAGATAAGGAAACAGAGCCTCATTGTGAAAAAGGACGGGTTTTAAAGAATTCCCCAGGAAGACTGAATTTTTATTTGCATGAGAAAACAAAGGGAAACGGTAATAATACGTAACTTTAATAATCAGAATTACGCTTTTAAGGCCCTGAAAACGTAATTTCTTTATCAGCTTCTTACAATAAAGGATGGGATCCTGCATGAACAGTGTTTTCCTTAATATTTGTGTTTTTTGTCCTAGCTTTTCTCATTGGTTTGAAGTGGGCGGGGCTTAGTTGAAAAGGTTGATGTCATGTATTTATGTGAGTTTAGCAGCATTTAAATGAAAATGTGATGAAAGTTGCAGGATTGTTTTGGGCTGTAAAATTGTTATAAACGATACACGTTTTAACTTTGTTGCTTATTTAGTCATTAATATTTAAAAATAAAATATTTTTAGATGATATATATAAATAGAAAAATACTTAAAGTTTTCTGTGATTTGAATGCTTAACTTCAAATCAAACAAGATGTTTTTTATATTTATAGTTTTTCTTAAACTCTTAATCTACATGTAAATATTAACATTCATATCCTGTTGCCTTGCAGAGAGCAAGCAGTGCCAAACACAGAAACAGAGTTGATGATTTGCTCTTTAGGAGGAAATGGAAAAGGATAAAAAAGGAAACAGCTGAATAATTTCCTTCACCTACACTGCCATTTTTAAGACGAGGAGAGATCAGGGAGTACAAAGATGTGACCAGATGTCAGCAGCAAAGTCAAATAACCATCAGCACCATCAACTAAAACACTATTATCCCCCACAGTCACACACACACACACACACACACACACACACACACACACACACACACACACACACACACACACACACACACACACACACACACACACACACACACATTCACCTCACACATAACGTGTTCCTCCAGAGAAATATTGCTCACCACACTGGCATGAGTTAGCAAATAATTGCTAGTCAGGGGAGGAGGTAGCTTATAATATGCATTGGGAATTTTAATCTTGACTTTTAATAAGCTTTTGACCTTCTTGCGTCTGCAGCCTATAATTAGAAATTCTGGCTGGGCCAGATTGACAGAATGCTGTGTCTTAGGGGAGGCAAAACCTTGTGCGACTGCGGTCAGCAGACCTTCTAAATCATGCGGCTGTATGAGAAATGTTTAATCTAACAAATTGGTTTCTGTTTCCTCTCCTTTTTTTCATTCTTTCATGCCGTAGGTATTCTGAATATGGAGGTGATGTCATCGTCTCATCCTTTTAAGAGTTAGTGTGGACCATATATTCTGAGGGTGAGGCAGAGAATCAGGACCTAATGGTCTTTCCTCCTACAGCCAAATCTAATTGTGCCCTTATCTTCTCCGAGTTTAACTGCCCCATTGAAGAGGATTAAGCTGTCAGGACTGTAACTGTTAACTCGCCTGTGTGTGTTTTTGCATAAATTAAGCTGTATATCAAATTGAGCTGCAGCACCTTCATTTTTCTGCTGTAGTCAGAACACAGGTAGTCAGGTTGAACCTCCTCACACAGCAGCAGCTGCAGTCTCCTTGTATCTGAGTTAAAATCCAACTCTCTCTTCTTCTTCTGCTGTTTGTATGTGTCAGGCAGCACTAAATTTAGCGGCTGGCGTTTATTTACTTTATGTCCTTGCTCGTATGTCCTTGCTAAATGAAGGCGAACAAGACTGTCACCATCCAGAGGCGGCAATGCCCAGCCCCTCGGGAGTTGATGGATAACGTGGGGATGTTTACGCCTGCTCGCGTGTGTGTGTGTGTGTGTTGGTGTGCATGAGCAGAACAAGAATATACATGTGTGCAAATAATCTATGCGTGCACACACCAAAAAGACCTCCCTTTGCACAATTACTGTTTGCAGTAATCCACTCAGATCATACAGTACAGGAAGCCGGGTGCATGACCAGCCACCACAACAGGCCCTGTGTGCCTCCAGTTATACAGGTATTTGAGTTTGCAGCCTGTGAAGGTATTCAGGCTCCCATGTGGCATAGTGGTATTTGCACCTTTGCTGTTTCAGTGTGTCATTGTTGAGCGCTACACAGTCCTATGGATCAGTGCCTCTGTATGGATCCCCTGGAGCAGCCTCTTGTTCCTTTAACATTCCAGGTACATCCACGCCAGCTCCTTCCTGTCGCTCTCCTTGTGTGGTGCTGATTGACAAGCGTCCGCTTCTCTCAGGCGCGTAATCAATCTGCTAATTGGTGTCGGAGGGTCGGTTGCTGTTGAAGCGTCCCCCCGCTCTTTCTTTGGCTAATTTATCTTTGTCACCGCCAGATTCACAAGGTACATTAGTTGGGAAAGTTCAGCCTCTGCAGAGCCTTGCCTCTGTTTCTCTCTCTCTCACACACACACACACACACACACACACACACACACACACACACACACACACACACACACACACACACACACACACACACACACACACACACACACACACACAGTATGCTACTGTGCTTTGTTCATCTTTTTTTTTCTTACTGCAATACATCACACAAAGGAGTGAGGGTAAATGTTAGCCTTGCACTGTTTCCATTGGTAACCGCAGCTCATGAGGTAGAGAGGAAGAGCAGGTCAGTCTCTCTGTGCACGATAATTGGTGACAACAATGTGCTTTATCATAATTCAGTACAGCTAATACATCACAGCAGGAGAGCAGGGTTATAATTAGTGGGAAGGCTTCTTAAAGTTGTTGAATAGAGTCTCGTAATGAGCTGCTTTTCTTTCAAAAAATGTTAAAACTGCATATATAATGTATAAATCTAGACAAACGAAAAGAGCAGTATTAAATGCTATGATTCCTGAGGCGAAACAGCAGCATCTATATTTACAGAGAGCTGACTGAACCCTTGAAACAGCACTTCACATCTGTTTGATTTACAGGCCGTTTCTACCCAGGGTGCCAATCAAGCCCTGATTAGACATCACTGACTCGTTGATGATGGTTCAGACGGCAGCAGCCGTGTGCGTCGGTCGCACAGAGCGCCGAAGATTGATTGCACGAGGCCGCCTTGCCCCAGATTAATCTCAGCAAATGACACAAGAGTCATGAAGTTTTCATCTTTCTCAGTTTAAGTAAACTAGGTTCAGTTTAATCATGGGGAATTGAAAGGAAAGGCATGTGTGGTGCTACTTGATCTACTGCTTGCTCCCAAACTTGTGGATTAGGCCCCCAGTGCCCCCTATTGGCCCCCAAACCATCTGTTGATCCTCTCACACACACTGATCCTCCACATTCATGAGGAAATAACTTCAAGACTTCACTCTGAGAAAAAACGAAGAAAATATCATTCTTTTATGTATTCTTATTGTCCTCTCTCTCTTTTCCACCTACACTTTTTCTTTTTTACTGTCTTTTCTTCTTGCTTCCCACTCAGGTGCAGTGATATATAGGTGCAGAAGTGAGGCAAGGTGCTCTTATGGGAGGAAATTATGGAAAGCAGCAGGGGAGAAGTCTATATTGCAGCCCTGCCAGACGTCTCGCTCGCTACACGACAAGAACGGCGGCTGCACACTGATCATACCCTCATTAAAGTTGTTCACTTTCTCCTTTTTCACTCTTATATTTCTTTTCTTTGATGCACTCGCTGCTCTTTAAGTGCTTTAAGCACTGTGGCAGTTGCCTCACTAAAAGTCTGTCTCCAAGCAGTTAACAACCACCTTTTTCAACAATGACAGGACTATCAGAAGGTGATTTTATGCAAACTTCTTCTGGAGATCGATCCACCTCCATTACCTCCACTTTTATTCACTTGCTTCTTTTATATTAGAGCCTTAAATGTATTTTCAATGCAAAATAAGGCTCTTAACATAGCTTAGGGATCAGAACAGCACTGACCTTCACATTATTATTATTCACTGCTGAAAGCCGTACTACTCCAGTTTTGCAGTTTTTCTCGTTTTCATTGCTGCTTTTTGGCTTTCATTACTGTAAGGACCCTTTGTACTTTTTCAACTTAAAGATGAATTTCAATCATTCCGGCACAAAAATGATGTAAGAATATCTTCATCTGATTTAATGCTGTCGCTTTAAATTCTATCTGCAAAGCATGTCCAATTGTTGTGTGACTGATTATTCCTGTTCAATTAATGAATAATCTGTAGGAAGACAATGACATTTATTTATTTTCAAGCCAAAGCCTAAGGTACAAAGTACAGTTAGATAAGACCGAAAATAACTGTGTTTATAAGAATCTGCCATCCGATTCTAGAGTAAAACATATATTATTCTAATTAAAGGATGTCAAGGTGCGTCTTGATCAACATCAAAGGACATAAACTACCAGACCTCCAACAGGTCATCAGAATCTGATCAGCCTATCTGCAGTGTTGCTTTCAATAAAGCGGCCTGCTATGCGTCACACTGCACGTTGTTTCAACCCTGACCCAGACATCCAGCCAGACAAACACACTGACAGGGACAAGACCAGTGGACAAGCTGAATACAAATCAGTTTTTCCTCCTTTTATCCACGTCTTGTAATTGTTTGAAAATGATTTCTGGTTATTCTTTGCCTTCTGCAGATTTATATGAACTAGATTATTACCAAAAAATAAAAACAAGCAATTAACTAGCTAATTTAAACCTAATAATAAAAAAAACCTTCAAGTCTAATTCCTATTTCCTTTTTTGGACAATAACCCTTCTCTCTGTGTCTCGGACTTCCTGTATTTGAAGAAAATGCATTCAAGGCAGCAAATTCAACACATTTTTGAGCGCCAAGCTCCAGTCTTTTCGGCAGTTTACCCGACAATGTAGCGGGTGGGTGAGTTTTTACACACTGCCATGTCAGTTTTCAGGGAGCTACGCAAGCAGAGGATGTGGCGAAGTCTCACACCGGCCCCGACCTTTCCAAAAACTCTGTGGTGGAAGCCGGCCTCTGATAGTTTGGTGAGATTATAGAGGAACAGAAGAGCTTCTAAACTGAACAAAAACACTTGATATAAGGCAAAAACAGCAACGAATCCACAGTTACTGTAAAATATTCTATAATATGACCATATTGTAGAATTTTCTTATAAGAAATTATGTGAGGTGCGGTTACTCAAGAAACAAAAGAGGATCTAAGTTGGGAAAACACCTTTTCTGCAAGAACCAAGCATAAACGTCAATTTGAGCAGCACTAAACAATAATCAATCTGTGCTACTATTAAATAATAAGAGCCTTGAGCTGGATAATCTCTGTGAGATTGGCTGCACTGCAAGGTGTAACCACCATCTCCACTCTTGAGCAAGTCCGTTTCCTGTGCTTTTGATCTGCAGACAGGCACACGTCTTCACAAAGCTTTAAGATAATGTACGATATGATATTATGTTCATATGTACACGGTACTAAAACAGCCTTCAGTTCACTCCTCAAACACCTGCACAGTCTCCTCTGTGATCCCCTCACCTGTGATCTAAGCCTTTTATAAACCTCTCCACCCTGCAGTAGCACAGTCGAAAAAATTTCCAACCCGTAAACTCCTCCCCTCTTCTTCTGACAGGGCAGCCGTTCTCTGAGGCAGTAAAGATAAAGGATGAGGAGTTTCCCACCTGCAGACAGGAAGTGGGGAGAAGTTCACCTACTATCTGGGCTTCCAGACACAGGTTTGATTGTACTTTCACCTCTTAGACCTTATCTTAATTTAGAATATTATCTAACATCCAAAACGACTGCTGGGCTAAACAAGTCTGACCTCCTCTGATAACCCAAAGTAGTATGATGTTTGGACTTGTTCCGACATGCCCACGCAGCCCCTTCTTCTCCATAGATCCCACCTAAAGCAATGTCCCAGTTTCTTGTTTGTAGTGTTGTAATGTACTTAGTTCTTGGGGTTTTATTTGCAGTGGCAGGACGGGATTATTCCCCGGCTTACCGAGCTGTACACAGACGCATCGAGGAAAGAGAGGCAGTCGGCTCTTTGGACCGCGTGAACCCTGGTGGAACGTGAAAGAATGTAACCGGATTCAATTTGAACACGCAAAGGGACAAATAGGGAGAAAGATGACAATTATGTAATCTCATATGTATGATATTAGGCACTGGAGGTAAAAGCTGCACTAATAAATATTTGTTGTTTTATTTTAACAAAGGATCAAATGATTACATGTGAGCTGAAAGGGATCACTCGTATTGATAAACAAAGAATTATCATCCGACTCTGTGGTTTCTCTAAGCTATTTGGAGCTATATAAGCATATTTCAGCCTATGTTTTGGTCTTATGTCCTGCAAATTTACTATTTTGGTTCACTCTCGTTGGCCTCATTTCAAACAGTCACTTGTTTAAGTGAAACTGTATGTCACCAAAGGGCAGACTAGTGAACATAGTGGAGCATTTAGCAGTTAAAGAGACAGATATTTCCCTCAGAGGTTGGAGGAGACCAAAACCAGAGCTAAAAGAAGAATGCATATTGAAGTAATTCATTAAATGGCCAGAATCAAGATTCCAAATGGATACTAATGGTGCTCAGCTGGATGTGTGAAAACTTCTACTGCTTGCAAACATGTTCAGAAGGGTTTCACTGCCGTTGCATATAAAGAACGTTGGAAAAAAAAGTAAATTGCAAGTAATGCGGAGAAACTCATTCCCCAATGTAACCTTTAACATACTAACAGCAAATACAACACAAGAATTTGAGGGATAGTCCAACAAAGAAAACATACCACACCCTCGTACAACCGCAAAAACACTACGAAAACAGGTAGTTAAAAAGTTTTGCGGAAGTTTCCAGAGACAGCAAGTCTTGATGATTTGCATAAAAAAGCCTAGACCTCAACTTTATGCAAATGAGCAGCGGCCATCGTGAAGTCTGGAAAAGCGCAGCTGCACTACCAGAATGCATTGCACGGCTGCTTACATAGACAATGATTGGGTAGCGTGGAAATGATAAATCCTGTGGAAACATTGTGGTTTAAACCTAACCACAATGTTTTCCTATGATTAACAAAATACTTACTTAAACGCAGAACCATCTTCTATGTGTAACGTCGATGCTGACCCTCCAGTTTCTCCACACATGACCTTAAGTACCACACCCCAAAATATGTATTAAAAAACATTATATCCACATATTGCCCAACACAAGGATAGAAAGATTTTGCCATTGATGAGGTTCTCATAAGCTGTGTGGTAAGAGGTGTGACTCTGTTTTGCGAGTAGACACGCCCAGTGATGCCACAAGTCTGTTGTGATGTCTGGATCCATCTGTCTGTCTATCTATCTATCCTAGCTTTATTGTCTGTCTGTCAGTTTAATCTGTTCCTGATGAGACATCAAAGGTTTTAGAGCCGGTCAATATCCCACAAATACACAAACAGAAGCATCTGCCACGTAAGACAATTAACCCACACAAACACGCTGGCTAAACAAATCATAAAAAATAGGTATGAGAGCCCAGCGGCCAGTTGTTTGGCAGCTTTTTATTGAAGCTGCCATAAAGGGATTTGAAGTATTTGAAGTTTTTCAGGGAGTTTCTCCTTGTTAAAAAAAATGAATGAAGATGTCTCGAGGTTGATTTTGTTATTCAGAGTGTCAGTGGAGGAAGGGGTTGTGAGAGGAGGGGGGTCATCGCTAAGGTGCAAGAGAAGGGTGCAGTGCAGTCTGGGTGCTAATCAGACGAGTCCTCCGAAGCAGCGTTTGACATTTCCCATCAACACCGGCTCCCCGGCTCGCTCTCTCTCCTCACCTGGGCTCTCTCAGATGCTTAGCCCCCAAACCAGACCGTCTTCCATACTCTGTTGACACAGGCAGGCTGCTCCGTCAGTCACTCGCCTCATTAACTCCTGTTGGGCTGTTATTCCCACTGCTATAGTCGTACATGCATGTGCCCTCTCAGATGCACACTCACATACATCCACTGAGTCAAAGTTTCCCACTCAGACGGAGGCAGTCGAGTGTTTGTCAGTTTGCACATTTTGACATGTTTTGACGTTTTGCTGCTGTTTACGTGAATTACTACAGCTGCAGAATTCACTCTCTGTCTGTTACACTCTTATCAGATGAATTGATTTTGGAGTGTGTTGACAGGAGAAGTGTGTATTTTTCATGTCTGTTTGTGTTAAAGCTCAGTATATACATCACTTTCACACTGATAAGGAGCAGTTTATTTTTTAGCAGTTGAGGAAAGAGGGAAGGTTAATTATTTGTAGTATTTGGGGATGGACATCTATATATTTTGAGATTAAGGGGGCTTTACTGATTAACTTCTATCTCTCCAGAGAGCAATCATTTGTTCTACAGCAGTTCCTAACTTTATTCATCTTAACAGAAAACAATACTCTATACAATACAATACAATACTTACAATAACTCCAGTGCTTTTATACTCACCCTCATCCTATTCATTTCTGTACAGTCCCTAACTGAACCAGGGAAGTATTTCTTTCAGACGAAGTTGTTTTTGTACTTGATATCAATCAGCCAAACATGATGCATTTATAGTGAACCATTTTATTTTAGTATCTGGATCTGAATAATCCCCACATTCCAATAAATCAACAGATAAAATATGTATGCCTCCTCACATCTATACGATTTATTACCGACAAAAGCATCGATCATTATGCAGATAGTAGCATCCGACACCAAATGAATAGCCGCGTTCACTTTGATACTCCGTCAAATATTCAGCTGACAAAGATCTGTCCATCCAAAGCCACAAATCGCAAATAGATATGGGACAGTGTCACTTTCGTTTTGCTTCCTTGTTCCTTCCAAGCAATAACTTTGATAAGTGACTGCAATTTCCTGGATTTATAAAGTTTGAATGAATGACTATCAACTTTGATTGAACACAAACTGTGACAACACAGAGCGTGCCAGCACTTCCTTTTTTTTTGACAAATGATAATATCTTGCAACAAATCAACTTAAATTGGTTTAAATGAATTGGGACAGTGTAACGCCAGAGCTCAGTAAAGGGTGTTTAGTGATGCAAAATAGAGCATCTTTCTGGGGAAATGTCAAATATACAAGTAATCTTTATTTAACAAGCCAACCCAACGAATAAACAACTGGGTGTCACTTTGATGGCCGACACAATGTTTTGAAAATCCCATAAAGGTGGATGAGAAAGAGCTGATTGAGAAGAGGAATGCCTGAGCAGCATGTTAGCTTATCATAATTGACTGTCAGACACTCCGGTGGTTAGTGTGGTTTGAATGGGTAGTGTGGTAGCCTGCTAACTGGGTGTGTTTAAGCTTTCCTGCTGTTTGTTGTGTTCCTACACCTCCTACACCGTTTCAGTCTGAAGAGAATCATAACCTCCATTCTCGTGGCCGGGGGTGAAATGGCACAAACTCAAAGCACTCAGGGCTCATTAGAGAGATACAATCAGTGTCCTTACTTTAATGAAAGCAAACGAGCTGAACAGATCATGTTGAAGCAGATTGCTCGTCAATAAGGAGTATATTTGCATATAGTTGATACTGATAAAGTTGGTACATCAGTTACTTGTAGACTGTTTCACAACTTTATGTCTTTGAGTCACTGGTGGTATCATGATCGAAACGGTTTCTGTGACCTTGCTAATCAACAGACTTTTCCGATAGGCACTTTAATTCTGTCACCGGGGTGAGATAATTTAGTTCCTGTCACAGATTTTATACATCTAGAACCAATAGGATTGCTACTCGTTTGGAGGATGAAATGTTAAGGACTAAAAGTCAGGATATATCATCCTCTGCTATTTCCAGACTGTGCTGTCTATCATCCGTCTCCAGTGAGTCCTTCAACTTAATATCCCTTCAAAAAGAAATTAAATTTTACGGCTCAAAAACGAGCCAAATCAGTCTATCATTTTACCATTTCTCCCAAGAAACTGTTAGAACCTCAATCAAGATAAGGAAACTGCAATCAACCACAGAAAGTGTCCAGAAAATTAAACTTATATGAAACAAAAGAAAACTATACCAATTGATAGTTTCTTCTACCTTGTTTGAAATGTCTAGGACCCAATATTCGACTCTTTAAAGGAAAGGTTCAGCGCTTATTCACTTTCTTGCTGAGAGTTAAGATGAGAAGGTCAATACCACCCTTATACCTCTACTTTAAATATGAAACTGGGGCCAGGAGATCATTAGCTTAGCTTAGCACAAAGACTGGAAACAGGGGGAAACAGCTAGCCTGGTTCTTTTGAAAGACAAAATCCTGCACCTCTAAAGCTCACTGGTTATAACAGGTTATATGTTATTTGTCTAATCTGTACCAAAACTGAGGTGTAAAATGCCAAGTTGTGCTTTTTAGGGGGGGGATATGTGTCGGACTATTTCTTGGCCTGAAGCAGTGACATTGTGGAGTCTTCACTGGTTGCCTGGCAACCTCACATCGATGACAACACCTTAGAGAGAGCCACCCTATTTCCAGTCTTAATGATAAGATAAGTTAATAACCTTTAGGCCGTTGTGTAAATGTAAATGAAAGAAATGTCTGTACTCAATAACAAAACAACTTGCTTATATGTAAGTTGTTTACAGTTTATCCTAAAAAAAACTTTCAGTACAGTTATGTCTGAAAGTAAACAGCCACACGCACATGTCAATGATCCTGAGCCCTTCCCTTCTCGCTCACCGTTGCTTAAGAATGCAATGGTGGCCAGCGCTGACTCACCTGGTGGAGTATCACACACACACACACACACACACACACACACACACACACACACACACACACACACACACACACACACACACACACACACACACAGCCCCCCGCTCTCCACTCACTCACCTCCTTCCCCTCCCACTGAGTTCACCCTGCACTGCAGTTCAAAGTGGTTTTGCCTGTCTAGCCTTGGCGTTTAATGTTTAAGTATTGGGAGCGGCTGGAGAGTGCAAATAAAATGCCTTTACAGACTCCGGGGCACGCTGAGGGCTGCGATTCCAGATACTGTATTGTGAAATTTCCATTGTGCTTGACAGAGTATAGCCTCAGGGTCCCTGAATCTGTTCAGCTGAATTCTGCCTCTTTGCTTCTACATAATACGCGAGGCGTGCGGCTTAGATAAACCATTTAGAGGAAGATTATTGGGACTTTATAATGCTGACAAAAGAGTACACATGTTCACGGGATAGAAGGCAACGTGTCCGTGCTATAAACTGTTTGTCAAAAGTTCAGAACGGGATAAAGGTTTTGAATGCCGACCCCACCTGCATGAAAAAAACACAATGAGTTGTGGCATGGCCGGCTTTGCTGTTGGGCTGAAAGAAAGGAAACCCTACTTGCAGCAAAAGGAAAACAACACGGAGAGCCTGACACTACTTATATGTTTGTGTGTGATTATTCTGTAGTTCTAATCCGTCTAACAATGTTACAAAACATTCAGACAGGAGGAGGCTTTAAAGCAGTAATTGGGGGGGACTTACAAGGGTAAAACTCAGCTCAACCACTTCTAGTCGCATCTCGCTCGTGCTTGATCGAGACTGTGGCACAAGAAATCAAACATGGGTGTGGATTTAGTCTGATTCGAAAGCATATCTCTTAATTCCCTTGAATGTCAGGCTGAGGGAGTTTTTAAAGCAGATGTAGACGTCTCAGACTGGATGGAGGACCGTGTGAGGGGATGTGAGGTCTGTGAGTGTTTTGGGTCGTGGTGCAGGGTTTTTGACGTGACACAGAAGGAGCCAAAAACTGATGACTCATTGGCCGCTTTCACGCCTCACGCCGGATTAGCCATCACATGCAATAGGCTGCTTAATATGAATTGTGTAATGCCCTCAATCCCTGCAGAATTATTTCATAAAATCAGCCTCTGTTTTGCTGTGTCACCTTCATACGCAAAAAAACAAGGTAAATGTAAATACAAGAGTAATAGAATGTCTTATAGCAGTACTCATATGGGATTTTGAAAGCTGTTTATTTAGCTATATTGTATTTGTGATGTTCAACTTTTACAACAAAGAAGTTTCCCAAAAAAACTGATTATGTTGTCAGGTGAAAATGTTCAGTTTGCCTGTTCTAACACTAATTTGCAGGATTATGTTCTCCTTTGTGGTTTAGCTGTTGGGCTTTTAAAATCCTTGCAAACCCTACTTGGCAAATGTCTATTTTTAGGTTGAAGTGCAAACTCCAAATTGTCCATAAGTGTGTAGATATATTATTATGCTTGTGTGTTAACCCTCTGATAGTCTGCTGGCCTGTCCAGGGTCATTTACATCCCAGCATGCATTCAACCTGAGCAGGAGTGACCCAGTTTCAGTCCAGAACAGGAGTAAGCAGGTATTGCAAGTATGTTTAGTGTTTGTTTAAGGATATTTGAGACACCATTTGTTTCAATATAAGTTCTCAATCAAAAGTTAATATACTAAATTGGATATAAATATTTTGATTAATTGTCTAAACTGTCTGCTGTGATTTCTACTGCCAACCGTTTCAAACTCCACCCATCTGGCAATGGAGGAGGCCAAAACCAAACAATGAAGTGTAATGTTTGCAAATACTATTTGCCCCAGGTCGGGCTGATATACGGTCGGTTTCCTCTGTGGGAGAAACTCAAGTTCAAATCCAGTCTGTCACATCAGCACACCTTGCTCTTTAGGCTGCATTATTCATCGCTCTCTCTGCATTATTCATTTCACTTAGCATCACATTTTGTCACTTGGTATATCTACAAAGAAACCCTTTAAGTCTCTATAATCATAACAATAATATTTATAATCATTTCAGTCTTTTTTGCATGTGAGGACAGAGGCCTCTACGGACTACTGCAGCCTTACCCCCTCCCGTCTGTGGTTTGAAGGCGTTTGTGTGGCATGCCAGGTTTTTATCTCAGAGCTGTGACACCTGAACCAAGACTCTGACCTGGGGCCAAACAGAGCCTCCGGTGTCCCTCAGGGCACCACAACCGCTGTCAGCTCCGTGTTTGAACAGTACCTCTGCAGAAACAACTGTGGAAATATGTCTAGAAAAGACATCTTCATGTCAATTCAGCGATGTGTGCGTGCACTGGAAGCCATAACTGGCAGTGGAATATCTTGGTTGGGGGTTGCATGGCAGTGTGCCAAGTGCACAAGCCATCTTTTGGCCAAGACTTGGATGTTCATGATCTCAGTGAGCGGCAGGCAGTCTCACCTGCCCTGGTCGCGGTGCTGCGAGCCTGGCACAGACTGAACAACACCAGACTGGAGGTCAGCCAGAGTGAGGTTTAATGAGTCTGAAGCCACACCAAAGGCTGGCGTATCTGTCCTCACTGCAGAGCACCTGTGCCACGCTGTCAGCGTGATGAGAGCTAAAAGTTGCCCCAAAACAGCCCCTCTTCCTGTAATTACTCTAACAGTTGGTTTGTTACCACACAAATAATTTGCCTTCCTGAAACCTTTCAGGTATCCGCTTTTGTCTGCACTGATATGCCTTGAATGTGGGATACACTGGTGTTGTATGTGTGATAGTACCATGCTGTTTTTAATCAACAACACTAAACTATTTCCTAATTAGCTATAATCACATGGATATAACAGAAATGTGTGTTTTGGGCTGAAAACAACAAGGGAAGGTTGGTGATTGAAATCAAATCTAATAAGGGTTTGAGAATTAATTACCAAAGTGCTGGGAGTCACTGCTTACCCAGAGTGCATGAATCCCCCTCTCCTCCCCTTCTCCTTTAAAGGAGTCAGGAGGAAGTTACAGTTAGGTGCAAACATAAATGTCTGCCACAAGTATTGCCAGTAAATACAGTGGGTACCATGTTAATCTGTCAATGGAGTGGATTTTAGAAGGAAGACGTTGTTTAGGATAAACATGTCTGTGATCCTTGCAGAGCATTGTTGGAGCTAAATAGATTGGTTCCAATGAGGATTGGCTTTAGATGAGTCAGTCAGGCCGGAATACACTCTCTGAAGTCTGATCTATTGAAGCCTGCTGTAAGTCTGTCCCGTTTCTCATTCTTGCGCTGTCTACTATGTGTTATGAGTCAGAAATGTGTCAATTTTATGAATGAATCGGAGGGAAAAAAATCCTTTAAAGAATAAAATTGCTTTGACGAGTAAAGGGCGCACTGATAAGAGTGCAGGTCTATTTCCAAGTTGTACTGAAACTCTAAAGAATTGAGAAGTGTCAAATGAAAACTGTAAATCCAGTGGTTTTGCTCAGATTTCTTCAGTCTTCATTAACCTAAATGGTATGAAAACGCATCGAGAGCCATTTCCGTGCGCATGTTCACGTTGAGTTAAAAGGGAGAAACTGCTCCTCCAGATCTGATGATCTGTACAGTAAGTAAACTCATGCATTGTGTTTATTCATATGTGTGTGTGTGTGTGTGTGTGTGTGTGTGTGTGTGTGTGTGTGTGTGTGTGTGTGTGTGTGTGTGTGTGTGTGTGTGTGTGTGTGTGTGTGTGTGTGTGGAGGATAACGAGGTCACAGCAGTTCTGTTCTCCTGCGCAGAAAGTTATCCCAGACTGCGGCTCAATCAGCGCACACGCAAAACTGAAATCACTTCACCCAAACGAGCCTGCTTCAGCCGCGAGCCCGGCACCGGGAGCGCGCTCCTGTCTGTCCTGTGAAATCAAGGGAAATGGAAGGGTGAAGAAAAAGAAAAAAAAAAGAAAAAAAGAAAAGAAAGAGGGTTTATAATTGATGTTTTCCCATGGAGCAGCCCCTCCTCCCCGCAACACAGGCTCACCCTCAGGTGGAAGAAATCTTTTTTTTTTTTTTTTTTTTTTTTTTTTTTTTTTTTTTTTTTTTTTTGTGTGTGGGATAACATCAGGAGGGTTTGTCTAGGCGAGCCAATCAAATCCCTCCTCTGCAATAGATCGGTGCTATAATACAAAGCAGTAAAAAGCGGTCGCCTCACACAAGCGGCTGCAGCTCGAGCAGAGAGAGAGAGAGAGAGAGAGAGAGAGAGAGAGAGATCTCGTGGCTTTTTAATTCCTCCACTACTTTTTTTTTTTTTTTTTTTTTTTTAAAACCCTCCTTCCGATGTGCCCCGTTATTACCATTCGTCCGAGGCGTTCATTTCCGCACCTGCCACAGTAGAGACCGGGCGTACAGGGCGAAGTAGAGGAGGAGACAAGGACATAGCGAGGAGCCGGGGAGAGGCAGACGCAGAGGAGAGAGAGAGAGAGAGAGAGAGAGAGAGAGAGAGAGAGAGATAGCAGAGGCGACTCGTTTTGAGATCTTATTATAAAGAAAAAAAAAAAAAAAAAAAAGAGGACACACACAGGAGAGAAAAAAAAAAAGAAAAACCATGCTGCTCTGGACCAGAATCGTATTGGTCGCTCTCATCTGCTTGTCCTTGGTGTCCTCCGGGATGGGATGCGGGCCGGGCAGGGGCTACGGCAGGAGAAGACACCCGAAGAAGCTGACACCTCTGGCGTACAAGCAGTTCATCCCCAACGTGGCGGAGAAGACCCTCGGGGCAAGCGGTAGATACGAAGGCAAGATCACCAGAAACTCCGAGCGATTTAAAGAGCTGACTCCCAATTATAACACAGACATCATATTCAAGGATGAGGAGAACACCGGTGCCGACAGGCTGATGACTCAGGTAAGGAGACAGAACCTTTTCTCTTTTTTCTCTCTCTCTCTCTCTCTCTCTCTTCCTCTCTATATGTAGTGGCCGTCTCCTAAGCAGCACCATCACTGCGCACTGCAACAACCTCCCTGTCAGACTGATTGCGCACCTTAAGTGAAGTCTGTTTTACCCGCTGCTGAACTCTTCACACCGAGCCTTTTTAACTTCACTGTTTTACAAAAAAAAAGAAAAAGAAAAAGAAAAAGCAGATGCGCTTTATGCAGCAGCAGCAGCAGCAGCAGCAGCAGCACGGGAGTTTGCACAAGGCTGCAGGGGCTGGAGACAGAAAAAAAAAAAGAAAAGCCAATGTAGCAATCCAGCTGGAGAAGTGATGTGCAGGCGGACAGTCAGGACACTCGGCCTTCATGATTGTGACAGTGTATTTAAAATATTTATGTGCCCCCCCTCTCCCCTCTCTCTCTCTCCCCCCTCTCCTCATATCTATATTTGTATCTCTGTGAGGCTCTCTATTTGTTGTTTCACATTACATTACATTTTGGTGGAGGGCATGTGTTGCCTATTTGCAGCTTAACATTGCAGCTTGTTTTTAAGCGCCTTTTTTTTCTTCCCCATTTCTTCCATTCCCCCGAATGAACGCAGCTAAGGGGATGCGCACCGCGCTTCACACAGCCGGGCTCATTCAGGCATGGCGTGGCTCATTCAGACATTTTTCTCGCACTGGCTGCTGTAATTCAGCCTTGTTACATGCATGATGTGCACCAGTGCGTGAGGACAGTGACATGGTGTCGTAGAGAGTGTTCTGATGGACACCACCAGTGTTGCGGTCAATTCTAGGAGCAAGGCGCGCAGGGGTGATGGTGCCTTCATGGCTTGGATGATGACATCTTTTTTTAATACTCTCATCCTAACGTAGGCAGTTAGTTACCAAAGCTCACAGCTCGTTCTGTGCAGAGAAGACCGGAGAGCTTTCTCTCCTGGCTGCAGGACGCCGCGGCTCTCCAGCGTGACTTTTAGCACTCAGATGCTGGTGAATTATTAAAAGCGCTTGGGTGATATCGGCTCAGTAATCATAAAATGCCGGTGGTGATGTCGGCGGCGGTGCTGCTGCTGCTGATGATGGTGGTGATGGTGATGGTGATGGTGCTGGTGGTGGTGATGAAGCCAGGCGCGCGCCGGAGTCCCTGAACCCGTGCCTCGCACCATGCATGAGCACGAGCTCCGATGAAATATTCACAGTGCGTGCGGTCTCGGCGTCCCCTCTCAGCCCCCCCCCCACATCTCCTCTGTGATACACCTATAGGTTCACACACACACACACACACACACACACACACACACACACACACACACACACACACACACACACACACACACACACACACACACACAGAGATCATGAAATTAGAAATTACAGGCGTGTGGGGATGTGATGCCCAAAGCTGGGGGGTTCAGGGACCCCCCTTTAGGATCCACGAGGAGGTTCGAGGGGCTCAAGAAAAAAAAAAGATGGATAATTATGATTTGCACTGTTATTTCATTCATTTGTGAGAATATTGAGTAACATGGATCTGAAAGGATTTCAATCTGAGTAAAACACCCCACCTGCTGTATGCACAGCTGTGTGTACAGGTCTGTATGGAACCATAACGAGGAGGGAGTCCCTCAGATAAGATGTGCTTATTTGGGGCGTCTGTGGCTGAAGTTTGTCTATTTAGGGGCCTCAGTGTAGCCTGTTTGGGAGCTGCTGTTTTACAGATTCATTTGAAAAAAAAAAAAAGGTCAGTATAGTTGTTGCTTCTGGTTCATAGTCAGCTTTCCACTCAGCATCCCAGCGTTTACAGAAAACACAACAACATGCTTTAAGTGTGACATATACTTGAAAGAGCTTTTTAGGCACCCCTCACTGGGCACTAAAACCACATTTGAACTTGTGACCTTTGGTCAGCGGGACGCCATAGTAAGTTAAAACAGGTGAAATTGTTCTTATCGTACATGACATTGTCAGGTCATCAAATTAGGTTATTTACATCCAAAAGAGAGGAGCTGAGCTGTTTGAAGGCTACTCTGCCAGTGGTTTAAGCATGATCACATGATAATATACGCTGTGCCAACGGGCTTTACGCATGAACCGAGTGGGTTCTTACGCACGGAGTTTTACGCATGAATATATTGGACTGTCCTTGTTATATTGCGTTTTGGAAAATAAATGTACTCGTACATCAAACAAGGCACGGGCGTGCTGTGGCTGCCTTATGTGTGTGCAACAAATCAATCCATCAATCCATCAATCCATCCACTTAGGTCCAGCCAAGACGATAATATTTACTTGAAGGAGCGCTTCGACAAGCACATACTCAAATAGGAAAGTTGCCAACAGAGGCTTTTAACAGACTTTTAGAGACGATGTTTCATAGATTGACAGGGGCCCGAGATGAACAGAAGCATCAATCCTACCATCTAATCCACAAATTATAGCTTCTTGTTCAGTCGTAAAATATTATGGTCCCAAAATAAGTGGAGATTTTCCTCTTGTGGAGAGGTGAGATTGCTCAATCTCTTAAATCCAACGTGTTTACAGTGGAGTTTGGTTTCTTGTAGCAGAGTGAGGATATCCACTATAATACTCGCTTTGCTCTGTTAAATCATGTCATCCACTCGGGCTAATGTTACTTTCCTCCACTATTGGATGTGTTTGCAGTGGAGCGCTGCTCGGGCTCTGCAGTCTCTCGGGGGGGGAGATGAGCTGGCGGCTTGTTTGCACTGACAGGTAGCTGATAAGTGTTTCCTCTAACCAAATCATTTGTGAAAAGATTAAGAGGGAGGCTGTGTTGAACAACTTTACCCCGAGCACAAAGCGCCGGTCCAGGGCGTCCTGCTGGGCTTCACGGTGGCTGAGCAGAATTTGGCTTGATTTGCGGCACACGACCTAATGAATTAATAAATAGGTTAAAGCTTTACGGCTCTTGACTCCGACAATCCCACTCAGAGTGTGGGAGGCTTTTTTTTTTTTTTTGGGGGGGGGGGGGGGGACGACACCGTTTTTTTGTTTTTTTTGGTATTCCTCACATTCTACAAGTGTGATATCCTCATAAAACATCCACTGATGATAAACGACTTTTTTTTGGGGAGGTCTGTGTGAACATTCTTGCTTTAGGACACGCAGGCTGTCCATAAAGGAAGAGAGGACAGTGTCTCTCACACACACACACACACACACACACACACACACACACACACACACACACACACACACACACACACAGACGCTTCTCTATACCATCTCCTGGATATTTCACAAGTCTGTCAGTCAGCAGCCAAAACACCTCGACTTAAGGAGGCATGTCACGTTTCTCAGACTTTGCAGGAGAGGGAGAATGAAAGTTTCCCTCCGCGGCTTGGGGCTGAAAAGACTCTTTGTGATGTTTTATTTGACATATTGGTTGAGCGTCGAGAATAGTTGTCTTGGAGAAGGCCAAGCATCTTCATTGAGCGCGCGGAAGAGGTTTTGGGGGGTGGTGGGGGGGGGGGCGACGATTTATTTACAAGAAAGAAAAAAAAAAAAAACACTCCAGATATGTGAAGGCAGCCAGATGCTCCTGAAGATCAACCTTCATATCATCTGCATATCAATTATTGATTTAAAGAAAACAGACAAGTTTGCCACCAAAAACAAAAAAGGGACTCGCTCATTGCATGGCCCTAATGCCAACTCATGAATTCATCATGTGTGGATGCATGTTGCCTTCAATGCAACACTTTTTGGTAAAGCAAAAAAAAAAAAAAAAAAAAAAAGGGGGGGGGGGATGCTGCTCGCACCTTTCCGAGACCAAAAGAGCCATATGTTATAGGCCAGTGAAGCGAATGCGGTGCCTTATCAATATTTCATCAGCAGCTTTCTTACCCGAGATGTGCCCTCTGACGCTGCAGCTGCTGCTCACACTGAGACATGTGAGCTCAGAGATGCAGTGCAGCCCCCCCCCCCCCCGGTGCTTCAGCCCTCAGCTGGGAGGAATCAGGTGTTACAGAGGCCTCGGTGACTTTAAATCAGTGTAATCGTTATCGCTGTGATGGGCAGCAGAGATACAGATATGTGTTGGGATATTGTGTATATTTTGAGGGGAGGTTACAAGAAAGACTTTGGTGGCAAATGCTGCTCCAGATTCAGACTCCCCCACTGCCTGGACATCTTATGTGTGCAGGTTTGGACACAACAGGTGACTAACAGGTCCTTTTTTCTTTCTTTCTTTCTTTCTTTCTTTTCCCTCTCTCAGAGATGTAAAGACAAGTTGAACTCTCTGGCCATCTCGGTGATGAACCAGTGGCCCGGGGTGAAGCTGCGGGTCACCGAGGGATGGGACGAGGACGGCCACCACTTCGAGGAGTCGCTCCACTACGAGGGCCGGGCCGTGGACATCACCACCTCGGACAGAGACAAGAGCAAATACGGTACTCTGTCCAGGCTGGCGGTGGAAGCCGGATTCGACTGGGTCTACTATGAATCCAAAGCCCACATCCACTGCTCTGTGAAAGCAGGTAAGGCTCGAGCAGATGAGAGGGGGAAAGACTCCTTGTTGTATATCACGCGCACTGTGCTGTATCACCAGGGCACGTGTCCACGTCAGGTGCGATGGTAATCTGGGAGAGCAGGTGCAGCTCTGGGAAGCTGCAGTCATGGCTTATCTTTTAGAAAACTTTCGTGCAGCATCAGAGTTCCTTCAGCTGCCAGCAAGCCAGCCAGATAAGACGCGATCAAGGTGACAAAAACAAAGTTGATGTCCAAAAAAACACACAATCAGCTGCAACATGCACATTCTCCAAGAAACAACGCGTAAAAGCAGACATGCATTACCATTTTGTTTTTCTCTCCCATATCTGTTGATTCGTTTGTAATCCAAAACTATAAATTCAAGATCATCAAGATAACCCAAATGATCATTGCTTAATGATTAATCAATCAAGAACGTGATTGTCTAATGAGGTAATTGGTGCGCAGAGAATAACCATTCGTTGTGACTATGAAACATAGTTCTATGAATGATGTATGGGCGGCGTTAGGAGCATTTGCCATGCAGCTTAGTTCTTGATCTTACATCGCCCCACTCTGTCTCATGGTGGGAACCACAGAAACTAACGAGGCTCCTCGGTGTGAGCTAGAAAAGAGAATCATTATGTTCACTTTCTTTTTTTTTTTTTTTTTTTTTGCACATCAGTGGAAGCCAAAACAAAATGCTGGACGGTGTGACGTTTTTAGGCTATAATTTGGATTTGCTCATCAAATGATAGACCTAAAAAATAAATAATAATCCTTGTTTGAGTTATTTTTCGTATTTCATTTGTCTAAGAGAAAGTTTGAGATCCAGTTTTTTCTAATTGAAGGACACTCCTGGTTTAAGTTCATTTTGGGTTGTTAACATAACCTCACAGGCCTCCACTAAGCCGAGGGACACCTATGGCGCCTAAAAACTAGTCCCTCACACTGATTGATGAACCGTGGCAGCTTTACTTTTTTTTTTTTTTTTTTTTTTTTTTTTTTTTAAACTCAGACTTTATTGATAAATCCCTTACTTATCATTCAACACACACATTTTGAGATCACAGTATGGGCCGGGCCGACGTGTCATTAGGGGTCATGTGACTTTACCAAAGGGATTTGGCCGAACAATGTTGAATTGGTTGGGCTAAATCTGGTTTTCAGTTGTCACCTTATTTCATGCTGGAGAATCTTAAAAGAAGATTAAAAAAAGCCCCCAAATTCTGAGTAGGGAAACACCCCCCCCACCCCACCACTTTTTTTTTTTTTTTTTTTTGGGATGTGTGCAGGACAGTGTGGTCCCACAGACTGGTATGTGAAGAGCTCAACCAAGGCCAAAATTATTGTCATCAAGCCTGACAACAAAGCAGCGAGAGGTGGTAGAGAGAGGGCACATTGATGTTGCACAACAGAAAGCATTTAAGAGTCCGGGCCCTTCATTTAAATTCAAATCTACAACTCGAGAGGCTTGGAAGAGTGGCTCCGCTGGGTAAATAGTAGTTGTGAGTCGCCTATTTGTGTGAATTGTCACATGGAGGTTTCTGCACCTGAGTAAATATGGGGACGAGGAGCTGGGAAAGGCCTAAGTGTTCTTTACCAGGAGTAGCTTGATCCACAAGCTGATTTAGAATAACAATGGCTGCTCTTTATTGGGTTTTTTAATTAAGAATAGATGAGCCAAGGCTTTCGGTTTTTTGTTTTTTTCTCTCGTCTCAGACAACGTGGGCCGAGCCAATACGCATTTGGCACGGAGGAGCAGACAGACATCATTATGCAAAATGCATATGGCCCACCATGATGTGTGTAGGCAGGAGAAATACAAATATGAGCAGAAAAAAAGGAGGGTTTTGTTGAATGGGCTTTTGAATGGCCGTTACGGCTGAAAGGCACCTGTGATTTATTACTTTTGAAGTTCTTAAAGTTCTATAAAAGCTTAAACTAATGCTGCTTTGGCACATTTAAAGTACTTTTGAAATAATTTTGCAGGAGGCCTACAACTGTTTTATCATAATGGAGGAACTTTATAACTATTTTCAGGTGGTTTTATTTTGTATTTTAACAAAAAAAAAAACTTTTATTCTAACAGAAAACTCGGTGGCAGCAAAGTCAGGCGGCTGCTTCCCGGGCTCCTCCACCGTCACCCTGCAGGATGGCACCAAGAAGGCGGTCAAACACCTCCGGACCGGCGACAGGGTCCTGGCAGCGGACCACGACGGGAACCCGATCTACACCGACTTCATCATGTTCATCGACCAAGACTCGACGACGAGGAGGCTCTTCTACGTGATCGAAACCGACTCGGGCCAGAAGATCACCCTCACCGCCGCGCACCTCCTCTTCGTCGGCCACAACACCACCACCACGGAGGAGGATGAGGAGGAGGAGGAAGAGGAGGATGAGGATGAGCAGATGTCGGCGGTCTTCGCCAGCAAAGTCCGATCCGGACAGAAGGTGTTCGTGTTCGATTCCGAGCGAAGTCGACTCGAGCCCGTGACCGTGAAACGGATTTACACGACCGAGCACGAGGGCTCCTTTGCGCCGGTGACCATGCAGGGGACCGTGGTGGTGGATCAGGTCCTCGCGTCCTGTTACGCAGTGATCGAAGACCACGACCTGGCTCACTGGGCCCTCGCGCCCGTCAGGCTCGCCCACTGGGTGTCATCGTTGCTTTTCAGTCCCCAGCCTCGAGCCAGTGCGCAGGACGACGGGGTGCACTGGTACTCCGAGATCCTTTATCGAGTAGGAACATGGCTCCTGGACAGCCACTCGATCCATCCACTGGGGATGTCAGTGTACTCAAGTTGAAACCTCCACTACAGGAGCAGAGTGAGACTTACATGTAAGGACACACGAACTATTCAGTAGATTTAAAAAAAAAGAAAATAATAATAATAATAAGAAAAAAAAAGAAAAAACGAACGAACAAACAGACAAGACAAAGGCCCCCAGCGGAGTTGGGATATTTATTTCAGTGACTTTTCCATGTGTCCCCCTTTCAAAGAATGAATGGAGCCTTAAAAAAGTTTCTCTTTGAATAATTTATTCTCATGTGAACTCGCTGCTGTCACACAAATGGATTCTGAGACGGTGTGAGCGGCAAATTGTGCATAATCTATTTTTGTATATCTCAAATGCAAAAAAAGAAAAAAGACAGAAAAAATGAAGAAAAAAATGAAAAAGATAAAAAAAATATCGCCAAGAGAAAGAAGAAGAAGACCATGTAGAAAGGAGCTAACGTTGACAGGTTGTAATGTTCATATGTGCATATATATATATATATATGTGTGTGCAACTGACTGTTATATTTTGGGGAGAACAAACTTCGCGGGGTTCCATAAATTATATTTTTATACACAGAATTGTAAATTAGATTTTGACAGATCGCTACCGAATCACATTTCGTTATTTGAAATAGTGTAAGATATGAGAATATATTTTAATTTAAATACAGTAGTTGGGAAAGTATTGGAAAATCTTGTACTGCTTGGTTTATTAAGAATTTTATTATTTTGGAAACTGTTCGTTTAAGTTGTCGGAGTGGGACAGATATTCTGCCTCGTGTCTGCATTCTCTGCTTTTCCTTTCTTTTTTTTTTTTTTTTTGTTGCGTTTCTATTTTTCTGTTTTCCTCTGAGAAAAATATTAAATGCAGATTCTGACAATTCAGTAACAGTTAAAGTAGTACTGAAACAGTTTCGTTAAATAAATTAATAAGTAACTCATGTAAATGTACTAAAAATGTATTTTTCTTTTCATATTTTGTAATAGGGAAATAGTTTTATAGAAATGACCTGCGGCAGATGCAAAGTTTGGATAGTCTATATATAGCCAGACCATACCAGTTAACTTTCATAACAGGGCGATGCGTCAAAAATGTCTAGAGTTTATTATTTATATGTTTATTACAAAATGAGATAAAGAAAATCTTCAAACTTGCAGTTGTTACATGTCTTTGTCTGAGTGAACTTCACAGTAAACACACAGAGGAACATTTGAGCGACATTATGAGGCATTTTCCGGCCAAATTAAAGTTGTAAATGAGTTGTTGGAACAGCTCATTGATAAACTAATTGTATTGCGAATTTCACTTTGATCCAGCTGTGTTTTAAAACGAACAAGGCGTTCATTTTGGGTGGGTTAGAATTAACACATGACTATTGTTTTACATGGTAATTGAATGAGCTTTTTCCTGGGAAAAGCCAACATACAATCCCCCCACCACCACCACCTCTGTTTGCCAGCTTTTTACAAAATGGAGAAAATATTGCGCTTTGAACTACCTTTTGCATGCTTGCGAAATGTTGAGAGCCCATGTCAGATTTAACGAGGTTTGCCCACCGCAAATAACTCCTAACTTGCAGACAAATTAAACAGAAGTGTGTTTGTTGGCCCTAAATGCGCCGCTCGGTGTCTGCTGCTTGAGGTCAGATTGCTCCATCAGTGACTGACAGTGACCGGTTCCCAGAGGAAGAAACGCACTCATTGTTTAAAATCACAGCTTAAGAAAAAAAACAAAAAAACAACATTTGTCAGTCTTAACAAATCGCTTTAATCCTCCAGTATTTTCACAGGGACTTCTAATGTGCATGTAGCACTTAATATTGAGGTTTAAGTCGTTATTTATGTCCTCTAGACGTGTTCAGTGGTATTAGAGGGAGCTTTCTAACATCGATTAAAGCATCGGTTTCTCTGGCGCTATAAAGTTGAACAAGGGCGACACCATGCGGTGAAATGCCTGTACTGCTGATTGGCAATGGAAATGCGGTGAGGTAATCCACAGTTTAAAGATGGTTTTATATGAAAATGTAATCAAATCACAGGCAGAAAGAAGCTGTAACTGCTATCATCTAGTTAGGTACTAAATAAATGTATTTGTGTGAAGTGATTTTCAAGGATCACATTTAATGAATGTACATTTGTACTGCAGTGCAAATTAATTACCAAAATATATGAAAATACAATATAATTCTGTGAAACTATTTTTTTTTTTTCTTCCAATCAAAAAAAAGGTGATAATCCTCCCCACCCAGACTTATCAAAGGTAAAAGGAGCCACTGAACCGGGAGTTTTCTGAACACTGTAGCAACACGAGCAGGAATTCCATTTCCTTCTCCCAGGTCGCCCACATTGTGTTTAGTTGTTGATACTGTGAGGTGGAAACTTTGAGGAGGGACAAAGCAGGCCCATCTCTGCCGGCGCTGTGACCTTGGGTCCCTGACAGATACAAAAGCGTCCACGCAGGGCGGCATTCCTCAGAGCAGGTAAACAGAGCCTCCTCTAATCCCTCTGGGGGCCCTCAGTCTGCTGGAGCTCAACAACGGCTTTTACAAATGTTGACATTTGCAAACATGAACAGTCTGGCATTCTGGAAAAACAAAACTGCTCGTTTCTAAGAGAGTTCTGGAAATGGCAGCGCTCCGTGGGCTTTTTTTCAGGCAACATTTTAGTCCTCTGAGGCAGCAAACCAGCAGAGTGCTCAGGACGTAGGAGGTAAGTTTGAAGGGGAAAATACTTTTACAAGGATCTGGTCCGAAACGTGGAAACACACCTTTACTATGGCCTCCTCCCTCACTGTCAATAAACGGAAACGGATGACTGAACTATTCCAGAGAGACACACTAGACTTAGAAAAATGATAGATGGGTGAACAAATAGCCAGACAATACAGTAGATAGACAGAATAAAGATGGATATTTCTTACACAAACATAACTATATTTTTCTTTTAACAAAATAAAGAGAAATAATCCATTTGATTTGAATCAATTTGTATTATTTCAGAGTCCTCATGACCCTCCCTGTTGGTGCTGTCTATTAAGACTTGTGTAGACCGTTTCATCATATCTCTTTAACTGCAGCACTGTTTTTTCACTTGCATTTAAAGATCACAAACAAAATGCTGAACATTTTGATCTTTTTTTTTTTTTAAATTATGTCTCAGATATTGGTTTTCGATATTGGAGAAGAAAAATTAAACATCACATGAAACCAACCAAAACCCTAGAAGGGTTTGCCAGATTAATCTGAGTGGTTTCAAGATAAATAACGGGACAGAAAAGAAGGAAAATATTGCTCTACAACATAAAATATAGATCATTTTGTCAAGAGTTCCCCCTTTCTTGCACAACGTACGGTCCTGAACAGGTAAAACTCACAGTAAACATGAGGTTTAATCCCTCTCTTTTCAAACTGCTAACAACTTAAAATATACTGAACCAGTGGCGAGGGATCACAAGCAGACATTTCATTTAAAGAGGTCATCAGCCTGAAGATAAAAATGAAGAACCACTGCTCGAGTGATGAAGCCCGTTCCAGTCTTCATATGTGTATCATATATATATATATACATGTCATTTGCCTCTCTCAGATATTGGTCTTCAATATTAAAAGAAGAAAATGAAATTGAAGACGACATGAAACCAACCAAAACCCTAGAAGGGTTTTCCCATAATTGGAGGGTTTTCAAGATAAATAACAGGACAGAAAGGAAGGAGAAATTCCCCCTTTCTTAAACAACGTACGGTCCCGAAAAGATAAAACAGTAAACATGAGGTTTAATCGCTCTTTGGTCAAACTTCACACAATTTAAAATATACCAGTGGCGCGGGATCGCAAGCAGACATTGCCTTTAAAGGGGTCATCGGCCTGAAGATAAAAATGAAGAACCACTTCTTCAGTGATGAAGCCCGTTCCAGTCTGGGAACAAGTGTCATTGCTGGCATTTGGACAGAGGATGTCGCATGTGTACAGATTGTAAAGCCCTCTGAGGCAAATTTGTAATTTGTGATTCTGGGCTATACAAAATAAACTGAATTGAATTGAATTTGCCTCTGACTAAAAGGACCTCGGTGGGTTTGATCTGAAAGTAGTGAAAAATGACTTTTCAAACACTTCAAATTTCACAATAAAAACAAACTCAAAGCCATTGCTGTGTATATGAAAACATTTATTTTTCTTCAGTTTCTTTAAACACATTCCATCTCTTAAATACTTATTCACTTTCTTTTAAAACCATTCAATTTTTGTTTTTAGAAAAATCACATTATTGACAGTATCAGAACATGAATGAGATGACTCAGAAGTTTCCAACACAAAACATTACTTCATGTTTTACAGCAAAGTGTGAACATACATAACAGGATGGATCGTCGACAATTTCGGTCAAAACTCGAGGTTGGATTTTCAGTCATTATTTGGTTGCGCCATACTGTTCGAGATGAGGAAACCACTGTAGCGTCTGTTTTCAAAATCCAACCAAACATTGCATGTCATGAAGCTGGGATGACCTTTGGTGCAGTGAAAGCCATAAAGCGGCTTTTAGAGTTACGTGTCTGCTCTGTGAACCCGGCTTGTCGTCACAGAGATGGAAACCTCCATCCACTGGGCTAACAAACAAAGGTAATCCAGGTGGGCCACCCTGCTTGATACAGAAGTCTTAAGTTCATTCAACAACCGCTGCATCAAGGAAAAGATGAGCAGCTGTCAAATATGGGCAGGTTGAAAGAAGAGCGATGGCAGGAAAAGCAGTAATGGAAGGAAATGTGGGCGGGGCCGAAGGAATGCGCCAACATCTATTTAGTGAGGGAAGGTAAACTCAAGTAAAATCTTCATCCCGAGGTCGGACACTGCGTGGCTGTGGAGGAACCTGAAGTGTTAGGCGAGTGATTAAAGCGGGAAAAGTGACATAGCAGTATCATAGGTGTAGCTGATCAATGGCTCCTCCCACCAGACCGCTGTTAAAAAGAAAATGAATGAGTTAATAATAGAGCGGTAACTGTTTTGGTGATGTGGTGCGCCCTATAGTGCCACACAAAACAACACCAACAGCACTAAAGATGCAGGACCATTCCAATGGTTTTGAATGCTTTCGCTCAACCCGTTTGTACCTCTTATGTACTTTTGCATTAACGGTTACAGAAGTATACAAATTTAAGCAACAGATTTACTAAAAGATAAATAAAAGCCAAATCAAAATGGGTCATTTGAAAACTGATTTCTGCTGGTACAAGAACTCTCCATCTGGCGTATCGTAAACTAAATGTACGAGGTTTGACGAATACTGGAACCAAACGGAGAAAAACGGGAGATTATGTACTGAATATTGTAGGGTTTTAAGCACGATTTGAGGAAAACTAGATTAAAAATAAATAAATAATCCAAAACTTTTAGTTTTTGATGTTTTATTATTTACAACATGCAGCAAATGAATACTTTTTGGTACCAGCAGCATAGAAAAGCCTTTGAGAAATCAGTCTTCTAAACAGTAGCAAGTGGTTTCAAATGACCTGCTGGGATTTCAAAGTTAACCTTATATTATACATTAGAGGGACAAACTATAAACCACCCAACTCAAATTTCAGATGTTGGAGCTTTGCAATAGCACCTAAACACATCAACAAGGAACCAATAAAAATGCAAAAATAACATAACTTTGACAAGAAGTCAAATAGTTGAATGTGATGGATTGCCAATTTTCAAACAGTGAACCAAAAACCAACATCTGCATTTAAATTGGGAAAAGTTGTAGTTATAATTTATAAGGCGGTGAATAGTAAATCATTACCCATTTATAACCCATTTGTTTCTTTGTAAAACATGCTAAACCTTTGGAATGGTCCGTTAACTCTGCTCTTTGGGGATAGCACACTGATGACAGCACGTTTCACTGCTCTGTTGAAGTGGATGTGATCTGAGGAAAAAGAAGATTATTATTATTATTTCAGTCAGTCTGCAAACTCTCAGCACCCCAGATCACCAAATGGACCTGTTGAAAAAAGTTTTCAGTTATTGTTATGTAAAACCCAACCAGGCTAGAGTTGCATGTTTGAAACAAAGTCAAACATTATGATATACATATTATATATAACCATAATAATGGCTATTGCAAGCATAAGAAAGACCCATAAATATGTCAAGGATGAGTCTTTCTTAATCAAATATTAAATACTCTACTGCAACCACATGAGGCGATGTGATTGGAAAAACATGACTGTTAAATAGCCTGTTGTAAATCAGGACTTAATATAGCACCATTTTCCTCGAGGAAATTACTATTAGAAATAGAACATCATGTCCTAAAATTCAAGGTACATATATGTACGAAATGCTTAAAATTAAGATACAAAAGATTCAATTTGAATCTGCGCTTTCATTACAAGACCAGATGTCTTGTAGCAAGGTAACCAACACCGGCACGGCCGGTACTTTTTCAAATCCACAGGATTTACTACAAACACTAAAATCAAGTGACCCACAACATGAAAGACATGAAATACACATTGTTAGGGAACAAAAACCTCTCCATCAGTTCAACTCAAAACAAAAGGAATAAAACATAAAGAAGACAGTTTAGAACAACTGCACAACATACAAAAAAAGAAAACCATTGAACCTCATGTTTTACACGAAGAATGAAGGAATTATAGGAGATTAGACATTTTCAGACGGCCCAATCGTCCCCACACTTCTGATACTTTAGGCATGTTGAGAATCTGGTGACCTTTACTGGCAAGAATTACGAATGAGCAGCTTAATTTAAAACCTTGAGGATTTCCACTTCTTTTAAAATAATAGCTATTTTAAGGGAAATACCACTAAATTAAATTTGATTCACACATGCGGTCAAGATTAGTGGCCACTGGGTACTTGTGAACATGAACAAGTCTTTCTGAAGACTTAAAAACCAGAGAACCAAGAACTTAATCTGTGATGTCATCCAGATGCACAGCCAGGAGTTGATTTATGAACAGAGATTAAAGTATGAATGTCTTATTGTTATAAATTATGTTTGCATTAGTCAAATCCAGTGAAATAGTTTAACATGTGGCTACATTTGCTTTGTCTATTTCTGTACCTCTAGCATGTCAGGGCTGTAGGGAGCCGAACATTAGTATGACATCACAGTTAAATGGGCAGGACAAAAATGTTTGTGTTTCTGGCTATGAATAAAAAAAATAATTTGAGCGCCAAAATTCAGCAACATCCCCCTAAATCTATATAAGGTAGTATTTCTTGCCATACAAGGTGTTTAAAAGGTTTTTTTTAAAGTATATGATATATTTTGAAGTTGAATACCAAGGACCTTACAGAATACTTAATGTAAAAATTAATAAAATGCAGCACAAATTAGAAAGATTTTTCATTGTAAAGGCACCAGAAAGATGAACATCACACACAACCAGACATCTTTGGGCTAAAGTTTAACCGGCTTCACATACCTGCAGGTTCACGGTATATTGGCCATGTTTTTATTTTTCCCCTTACACTTTTTGTCAAATGTCTTATAAACAGAAATGTGGTCCAGTCATCCTTCATTTTGGATCCAAATTAGAAACAAAACCCAAGTAAAATGATTTATGTCTGGACACATCAGTATATCCTTACATATAAAAATGTTTAACGTGATACAACGCAAGTAAAGACTTAAAAAGAAAAAAAAAACAACAGGTTGAATACTGAGAGAAAGTTCTGGTCAACTTATGTACACAATCACTACGTAGATAATGGTTGCCCCCTCGACTTCCTTTGTCACATTCTTGTGGACAATGTACACGACATTCACCTCCGATCTTAATTAGTAAACACGGGTCGCCATGTCTCAATATTTAAAGAACTGTTTTTGTTTAATAAACTTTAAACCCGGAATAGACTCAAAAATTTGCATTGAAGAAAAAAAGGAATCATGGAATAAGGTCATGAGCCTTAGTTGCTACTTTTTGTCTAATAATGATGTCGAATGAAATCAAACTGAGGGCCGGACACGGAAATGAGGTATTTAGAAAAAATTCAAGGACTTTAGTGACGTAGTAGCAATACCCATTCAAGGCAGCATGCTCAGAGAAAAAGCAAATGTACTTGTTACTTAGAATTTCTCATGAAGAAATGTTTCTTTACGTTTGGGGTTCGATTCCAGTGTGATAAAGGATGTCTGTGTTAAAATGAGGGGAATTAAATTTAAGAGGAATAGTAATATGGTGAATTACTTCGCTGCTCTACTGCCAAACATCTATGTTATCAGCTCAGTGTGAAGGCAAACCGTTCAAAGCGCTACTCCTCATACACCATGCAGCTCAGTGATGAGGCACCAATTATCAACTGATAGTCACGCAGATTTAGATCAATTATAACACAACGGAGGAAGCCGTTACAGAAATGTGTCCTTAGGAGAGCCGTCAGCAATTCTCTCTGACGTGCCGAATATATGCCGAATAACAAACAATATACATTTAATTTGCAATTTAAAAAAATCTCAAAAATCGTTCACGCACATTCCCTCAAAGCACAATCAGCACAGATTACCATCCTAAATCTAACTAATCCATAATCAATCAATACAACTAAAATATACATCCAAAATGCGTGGAAGGTTATTCCAAATTGGACTCCAGGTAATAGTTAAAATATCTAAACTTTTAGAACGAGAAGCAACGCCAAATGACCAAACTGAATAACGTGAACGAGAGATGATCTGAACAATCCGTCCCAGAAGCTGCACTAAAACTGAAAAGTACCACAAAATGTACACAAGAGTCGCAACATTTACACTTTGTAAAACCGTTTGTACTTTAGGAAAAAAACAAAACGTATTAATTTAACATCCAAAGCCAAATTTGTCCCAGTCACTGCTATGTGTCAAATATTCTATCATCCATCTCTGTGCCTTTATGCAAGTTCTCCACTAGATGGTGCCATTCACCCAAAAACTACCTCAAAGCGGGCTTGAGATGAAAAAAATAAAGCACCATTAGTGATGAAATACTGCCACCTACAGCAGGGAAGAAACACTGCTATGTGAATAGGCTGGCCACAGTCTGCCACAACCATCTCCTGCTCCGAAACTAAACAGCTAGCCGCAAATAATAATAAAAAACTATTATGAAGTGGTCATATCAGAATTACAAGGTTTAAGTGTTCGTTTTGTTTTAAAGATGAATCTAACTGAGGAGGGGAGCAACCATTATCCCATGATAAGTTCTACTTAGTGTCCGCGGAAGATGCACAAAGCATTCTTCACAAACTTCATTAAAGTAGGATTAACTGTCCAGTGTCTCTCCAGTGCCATTTTTTTTCAACAATGGACAATTGGTACACAAAGTCAAACAAAGGCATGCTCGCAGCTAAAGGCTTTATGTTCACTGTCCCAAGTCTATAGGAGATGAATGATGCTTCTGTGCAGAGACGTTGACTGTGTGTGACTCCAAAGGGCTGAAGAAGTATTCCTATGCCAAGTTGGAGCTGTTCAGCAGAGAGGCTCCCACGTTGGGAGAAAGAGACTCCCTGGCTTTATTGCGCTCCTCATCCATCAATCAGCGACACATCAATGTGGGACAAATCAATCATGTGCCTGTGTGGTAATTGTGATAATAATGTTTGAGCCAGTGGCAAAGATACTATTGAAAACTTATGTTGTACAATCTGTATAGTAGCTAAATTCCATGACCACCGCATTGGCAAGATGTAAAGGTTATGAACAACAGTAGGTAATCATGCAATTGTTTTTTTCTTTATAGATGATAAAGAGAGAAAAGAATATCGATTACCTATGGAAGCTCATTTGAAAACTCTCTGCATGCTGGGGAGTGGAAAATGTGGCGACTGCTTTCCTCTGCTGGGGCATCATTTTGAACATCTGCAATAAACAGGAATAGTAAAATACAGATGTGTCTACATCACGACAGACATTTTCACCGGTCATAGTAGGAAAAGCAACGGTGTTACGAGTATCACTATTGATGGCTCCGTTTAAGTCAAGTGTTCCAGTGAGAGTGACCGAGAACGTGAATGCACAATACCAGGATCCTAAAATCAAAGCAGCTAAATGGGACTCAGCCATTATTAATTCATTTCATTATTTACACAAGCTTTTCCTACATTGACAAGTCAAAATGTCTCTTGTGAAAACGGTCTATCGACTACAACTAGATGCTCCCCTTATCCACAAGAGGGAGTGGGAGTGGTGTAGGGACATTTTCTCTACCTACTTAATCACTACGACAGAGGGCGCTATGGGATCACCAAAATGTCAGTACAGCCTCTCTGGTGGGTGCAAGACAAGTACATATCTACGTTTCATCACAAGGTACATTTGTTACTCTACATACAAACTAGATGCTTTGCGAGCACATTCATTCATAAGAAAGGTACTCTAATACATTAAAAGTATCAAGCTGCTGTTCCTACCTCTATGGGACCGATGGACCTGAGAAGATTCTGCAGTTGAAGGTCAGTTGTGGATGAAGACAGGCCCTCTATGGACACAGTACAGCGCTCACTCTCGGCTCCTTTTTGGCTCTGTCTGGTGGACATTGGACGCCCTCGACCCATCTGACCGACCCCTCTAGCTCGGCCCCGGCCCGACACGACAACCTACACCGACGGCAGGTGTGAGAAAAATTGCCCACATGTAGTAAAAGAATCCGGGTAAGGGATAAGAGAAAGACGGCGGGCGAAAAACACAGAGTGAACCTCTCACTGCCTTCACAGGCACGTTGATGTTTTAATCTTGCATTCAACCATGTGGAGAGGAGCTACATTTCTCAGCACAAAGGCACATTTAAAAAACGCTATGTGTTTTCCTCTTGTGCCTCTCAGACACGGCAAGCTCTCACATGATTGACTTATCATATTTCTACATAGAACATCAACGTCAGAACATGATGCATGTGGCATGGCATATCTTCATTTGAACTTGGGAGTGAGAGGTATGTTTCTTCAGCTGCAGAGGAGGAAGAAGAAGAGGAGGAGGAGGAGGAGGGAGGAGAGACTTCGAAAAGAGAAGAGAGGAGGTAGAGGGAATATGTGTGTGTGAGTGTGTGTTGGGGGTGGGGGAGCCAAAGAGAGAGGAGCCATGCAAGCGTTATGGTGCCTGCCTTACCCTGTCAGCGTCAGTGAGTATGGTAACTGTGACAGCAGCCTGGTGGTGACAGGCGTGCAGAGAGGCCAGGGGACCTTGTGTAGCCCCCCCCGTGTTACACTGCTTGCAGCTTGTCAATACTGCTGCACCTGGCACACTGTCCTGTCTTATTACCACTACTGCTCGATTGGTATGTCTGCTGAATGCCAGGGTAGCTAGCACCAGCGGCACAGGACAACTTTACAGGAGATATTTCAGCTTCTTATATTTCAGATACTGCCATTATCCAACAGTCTGCTCTATTAATATACTGTGAGTGTGTATGTTATATATGTTTTAGGTGAAATGGTTGTTGGTGTCCAAAGCACAGAAGGCGGCGAGTGATCATTTATGACATACCCTGTTTTGCTGTGGGTTGCCTGTGACCCCTCGGCCGGCCTGTGGTGTCCCGACTGGTCCGGGTTGTTGCTGCCCTGTCATGGTAACCTTCCTCTGCACAGCCTGGTTGAGCGGGGTCGCCGTCCAGGTGTCTGGTTGCTGCACCGGCTCTCCGGCTGCCACTGGCCCCTTCCCACTCTAGATGGGGATGATGCAAAACAATAATTAGCACCTCACACAAAATGCCAGCCTTTATCTCCATCTATCTGAAGCATACTATTCACATTAAGAATCAACTGTATGGGCCAATACAGGTTATTGGTAATCAAGGAGGTCGACAACTAATTTTTGCAACCAATATACATTTGCAGTAAAAATTAAACTCAACTTTTTTTGTTGCTCTTATGGCAAAACGATATCAGCAGAAATCTGCTGCCTTACGTTCGAGACACAGCTCCGCTTGCACAACTGAGCAGATTTGAATGCCAGAGCCCCAGTATCCTTAAGTGGTGTTGATAGGCACAATTACTTTTGACGTGTAATCAATCAGATATGTGCTGTGTGCAGGACATTGAGTGCAAATATAAGGGGGTTACTTCAGACAGAGAGAGCATCCAAGCCAAAGTAGTGGATTTTTAATTAATCTATTTTATCTGCAATCGGACAAAAGAAGAACTATTCCCATAATCGTAAAAACACTGTATATCCCAGCTGATAATTGGTTGATCTTTAATTCATATTCAGCATTCAGGCAAAGTGTTTATCTACAACAGGGAGAAAAGCAAGGCCATCTACTACGCAGAGGTAAAAAGTGCCAGCATTTGACACTGGATCCCTATCAGACATGCTGACGGGAATAAAGATCAACCCAACAAGGTGATGGTCTCATTATCAAATAAAGTCACAGCTCAACTCTGTTGACATGCGGGGAAGAATTGAAGGTCGTCTCTTCCCCGACTCTGTGGAGAGATGTGACAGATCAATACTGGGGAAGAAAAGAGGCGATATCTCTGACCTGTCCCCAGTTGAGAGTAAATGGATTAATCCCTCCTATAGAAATCACGGCTCCTGATTGCACCCATCAAATGCTAAGCTGCATTACACTGGAACGACAGCAGCTCGATGTGTACCCCCATCCCCCCTGCACCCCTCTCCTCCCCAGCTTTTGTGTTTTGCGCTGCTTTGTATTATCCCTGATGAAAATATAATTTGCCCCTTATCTGTGTGCCTAAGCCATACAAATCCAAATCCTCAAAAGTGGCAACTTTCTTACACAGGTATTATGTTGCCCCTCCGTTCAACCAAAAAAGATTAATTACAAGGGTCTTGGATTGGCATTCTTTTGTTGCCTTGCACCTGAGAGATGGGTTGATGGAGAAAAGCAACCAAGGGATGAGAGAGAGGAAGAGAGGGAGCAAGAAAAAAAGAGAAGGGAGGAGATAACATTGTCAAGCGCCCGCTGATGACAGCAGAACAATGTGGAAGAGAGAGCATCAAGACAATCTTCTTTTCACTACGGCTATAGCCCTTTAGCTGTTTCCATCTCTCTTTCTCCACCACACATCCCACTCTCTTTTTTTCTCTCTCCAAGATGCCGTACATCAGATAGCTCTGCGCAGGTTTCCATTAACGCACTGACACCCAGTTATCTTCATCTGCAGCAAGCCTGCGATTTTGGCTCTGTGGCTTGATCCTCTGGGATGGAGTCGGAAAGCGGCTTATTTCGAATACTATCACATCACACCAACGTGTCTCATCAGTGACAAGTATGAGTGTTTAACATGCATGCCTTTGTGGTTTTTCAATAAAGATTAATGTGTAATTAAGGCCGCAGCAGTAACTTATCAAGTTAGTATGAAGTAGCCAGCAGTGGTAATTCTGGACTTGTTGGTGTTACATTCTTGTTTTACCGTCTCTCCAAGACCTCTATCTTTAAAATAATACTATTCTGCCCTTAAAAGAGGATATCAACCTTTAAGAGCAGTGATGAGGTGTCCCCAACTCAGCAGATAAATGTCATACTGCTCTCTTTAATGCCTTCAGCCTTTCTGTGTCCTAAAGGTAAAAAGTGCGTAAAGGCATTGTGTCTTAAATACCAGTTCTCAAAGCTTGAGAGAGGAAACTCTTAACAGATCAATTTTTACCAAAATGACACAGACATCACCTTGTCAAACCTATAGGTTAGATATCTTTAAGATTACAAAATAGACAGTGTGAGGGCAATCAGTGGCATTTCATTTCAAAACTGTCGTTTCCCTTGTGGGTAAAATCTGGTGAAGAGGATCAAATAAATGTCGGAAAAAAACACAAAAGAAGGTGTGGGATAAAAATGAAATTGGCATGCTCACCGCTCCTGAAAGTTTGACGACTCTGACTTTTTGTGGCACCTGCTGGCCTTCGAAACTAGAATTCTTGGCCCGCTGCATCACAGTTCTTTTAGCCCCTGGCTTAGGTCCTTGAGTTAGTGCCTGAGCCTGAGCAGGTCCCACAGAGGGAGTAACAGGTATGTTATTTGGGGGGACCTGATTGGACTGGATTTGAGCACCAGGCCTGTTTACGTTCGGAACAGCACTGTTCCTTCGCTGTTGTTGCAGCTGCTGCGGATTTTGTTGAGGCGGTTTCCATTGCTGGTCTAGAACAGGGCTGGGGGACTGTTGCTGCTGGGTGATACCTTTTACCATCTGCAGGCGTGTCTTGACATTGGGACGTGGTGTTGGGATCTGAGGACTGCCGTTGGGAGGGATATGGGTGGCCTGATTAGGATTCTTTAATGATTGATTCAATGATTGCTGTGTCCTCAGAGGCAACGGTCTCTGCTGTTGTGACTGTAGTTGTTGCTGCTGCTGCTGCTGTTGTTGTTGTTGCTGCTGCTGCTGCTGTAGTTGCTGCTGCTGTAGTTGCTGCTGCTGCAGTTGTTGCTGCTGCTGTAGTTGTTGCTGTTGTTGTTGTTGTTGTTGTTGTTGTATAGGGTGTGGCGTTAGCTGATTTTGTTGTGAGGATTGAATATTTGAAGGGGGTGGGCCCTGGCTCGGGGTCTGAGCATTGAGTCTGTCCAGCAGCTCCTTCTTTCTGACGCCAGCCTGCATCTGCCGTCGCATCTCCTTTCTCTTAAGGATCTCTTCTCTCAGACGCTTCTGCTCCTCAATCTTCAGACGGTACTGCCGTGTCTCCTCATCCTCATCAGGGTCCTGGGGCACAAAGCACAAACTGACAATATGACTAGCCGTCGCCATTTTCTTGAAGTTGAAACGTGAGCCACTCTTATTTGAAACCATATTACTTGGGCACACACACTAAGGTGTAATCAAAGGCAAATCCCAAGAGAAAAATGCTTTAGTATTGATTTTGGTCTTTCCAATGGAATGAGACGGCCGTCATTAACAACCTTATGATTGGGCTTTTGATTAATGGGGGTCCTTCTCAGCACACCAATATCATTTCTGGGTCACTGGTAACAAATTCTCACAGTTATAGTCACATTTTACAAGTATATTAACAGAAAACAAATACACAATTATCTGAAATAATCTGTCCATTGAGTGTTATTACATGGTTCCAAAGCTTTGGGTTTTTTTTGTTAAAAAGCTGACCTGTGGTGCCGTGCTGGGGATCTCCTTGCGAACCACCGTCCTGCCCGTTGTTCCAGGCTGTGATTCTATCTTTGCAGCAACTTGGCCTCTTCCTCTGCCACCGTCAGGCACCAGCTGAGTGTTCTGCCCAGGACGCATCCCCTGCGTTGCCTTGGCAACAGGCCTAACGTTGGCGGCGGGGCGGGCACTGTTCATGTTTGTGTTACCAGGTGCTACAGGGAGCTCCCGGAGGTTGCTGTTGCGCTGCTGCATTTGCTTGGAGATAGGTGTGTTCTGAAGAAAGGGGCAAAATGCATTTGGTTTTACCTATTTTTAGATGCTATTTTTTGTTTATTGACAAAAGGCGCTGACAGTATACAGTTATTAGAATGATCCCATTTCGCTGCCTTTCATCAGTTTGAGCAGAAAATAGATGAGCTGATATGTTTATCTCTCACCATCCTCTGCCTGTTGGACATGTTGCGCTGTTGGGGGTTCTGAGGGCGGGGAGTCATCTGCCTCGGGCTACCATGTGCCTGCTGTTGATGGAAAAGATTCTGGCCATGGTGCATCATGGGGCGAGGCTCATTGACATTTAGATGTTGCTGATGATGATGAGGTAACTCCTGCCTATGATGTTGCTGCTGCTGGTGCATGGGCTGATGGGATGGCAAGGAGTCGTGATGCTGAAGCTGGGAGACAGGAGGGCCGTGCATTAAGCCCTGAAATATCAGAGAGAGAACCGCTCAGAACTTATTTTTTTTTATTTTTTTACAAAAGCAATAGTATTACTTCTTATGAATGCTATTCTCAACAATAAATCAGCAATTCCTGCATAAACAGTAATTAACTTCCAACGGGTATCTTCAAATATCTACCCAGTAGTACAACAATAGTGATTCAATCACTAGAGGGAGCTCTTGTCTATGTCTCTTGACAAAGTGCCGAGGTGCAGGTGCCAAACATACAAGAGTCTTTTTCCTTAACGCTTCAGTAACAGTGAATATGATAACTAGTCTAGTTTATTCATGTGTACAATACTCTTGTCTAGTCATTGCTCTTGCCACATCAATTTTAATAATCTAAAGCAAAGCTGACAAAAATTCATGCATTCATGGCAGACAAAGCATGTGAATTGTTTGTCAGGCTCCTGTGCAAGACTTGTCCCAGGTAAGAGAGGATTCCACAAAAAAACAATATGATAAAATTACCATATGAAGCAAGCAAATTCAATAAACAATTCGGGAATAACTAAAGAAACAGCATAAAATTCTTGCACAACATACAGACACAACCACAAAGACAGCTATTGGCTTAAAAATCACTTACTCTTAGTCGTACCTGCATCCCAAACTGGACTTGTGGAGGGGGGAAAAGGTTCCCCTGCTGGCCAAACGGCTGGCGAGGGCCCATGAAGGGTCTGGGCTGGTTCTGGGGGGCAACTTGTTGATTCAACCCGACCATCCCCTGATGCCCTTGGTGGGGAGGGATGTTGGGTCTTTGGGGTTCTCTTTGAAAGAGCCCAAGCGGACCCTGGCCCGGCTGGTTGAAGGCTGGTCCTGGTGGGCCAAAGCCCATGTGGCCCTGACCAGGCAGCTGCTGCTGCTGCTGCTGCTGCTGCTGCTGCTGCTGCTGCTGGTGGTGGTGGAGGTTGTGGCCGCTGTTCATCAGAGGACTGGGGCCCTGGTGATCAAACATGTGCTGCCCAGGAAACCGTGTTGACTCTGTGCGCTCTGTCCCCACAGAAGGAAGACCAAACAACATCACAACAGAGATGTCAGTTTTTTGGAGATTGTGAGCCAATTTCAATAGATCAGTAACTCCCTCTCCAGGTGTATAGTCTGATGGCAAGGGGAATGATAACAGACAACTCTATCAAGGTGAAAGTGTAAAACAACAAAATGGGTTGTTTTAATTCTGCATTGTGAAAGAAAAATCTGAAATATAGGTGTTTAATGCGGTTTCCAAGGCTCATTCAGATGTATATATACAAACATGCATTTAACATGAGTGCTGCTCATAGGGCAGCACCAGAAAGCAAGCAGCATACCCTGTAGGTATACCGCCAGAGGTGATGTCGAATAGGATTAAATTCGCCAAGAGAGCTTTGTAACCCTCATCCAAGGTGGGTGTGGGACTCACCTCCCATAAAGAGCGGCTCTCTGTCTTGGGGGCCTTGAGGTGGCTGGTTTCTAAAGGGCTCCATGTGATGAGGGGGCCGCTGGGGCTGACCAAAATTACCAGTCATGTGCTGCTGGAAGTCTCCCGGTCCCTGGGAAAACACAAAACTCATGAATTATAGGCCATACTGGGAACTCAATAATCAAAAACAAATTAAATTAATGAAAAATGGGAATTTGTTGTAGAGTATTGCATCGGAGAGGAAGCGCTTGTAATTGAAAGGCTAGGGTCATTAAAAAGATGCAGAATCTTGAGTTATAAACATCAATATGCATGCCAATATTAAAGAAACCCTTCAGCCTGAATTTGAGAGCAAACCCGCATTAATGCTACATGGGGCTTTGTTCATAAACCTTCTAAAAGCCTGTCTCTAACAAGGAACGGGTATTTCAGGAAGGGATAAGTGCCCTCACCTTTGTCTCAAACCGCTTCGTATGTTAGTCAGCTTTCTACTGCATGCACATTACTCCCCATCTATCTTCCAAGGAAAACTAGATAACAACCCTTTAATCCCTCCTTGGAATTCGAATCCCCCTCATAACTGTCTCCTTTATTCTTTTAAACATCCATCTCTGTTGAAAAATTAACCCGCTATTCAACACGTGGCACTTCCACAAATGGGCTTCTTGCTTCCTCCAAGCCTATTGTAAATTACTTAAGATGCTATCAAGGCTTAATCCATCTTTATTCCACTGCTGCGTGGCGGTATTTAGAGAGGAGAGGTGTTAGAAAGCTAGAAGGCCAGAGTTCCAAAAACTTGCTTAACAGAAAGTTAATCAAAGGGGCTTACAAAGACAGGGGATCACAATGAGGGGGCAATCATAATGTTTCTAAAAGGTCAGGCAGACAGGTTTGCACAATGAGGACTCTGGTGTCCATATAATACCTCTCAAATAACACTGCTCATCCTCTCGCTTTTAATCCTTGATAAACAGGCTGCTGGCTGCTCAATATGCAACTGATGCTCGGATAGTTCTCATAGTGAGGGGATAACCAGGACAAATGAAATAGTGAGGGGTCAAATGTTCAAATATTTAATAAAGAATGGAAATGTGAGTATAAGGGGATGTTTTGTTTCTGGGTTTTATGTGAACTTCTTACAGCTTATAGCATTATAAACTGCAGGGATTGAAGCGTACTCTTTGTTTTCAGGATATGGTCCTTAAGGGGTTAGTTAAGGGGCTGTGACAGCTAACACTTACCGTCAAGGAAGAATTTAATTATCAATTTACGCAAAAAGAAATAAAGGATCTCTAAATATATATATATATATATATATATATATATATATATAAATAAAATAAATAAATACGTTATAACTACTAGAAATAAGGTTGGTGGCATCTTCATTTTGCGGTTAAGATGAATGTCATTATCCAAACAGATTAAATATTCTAATACCTTTAATTGGCGCCGAGATTAATATTTCAAAACCAGTCTCCACCAGCAAAAATTTAATGCAGTAATACTAGAGGCTATGACCCCCCATTCGTCTTTTAACAATTAAATTTGATGGGATGATAATGTATGATAATCATGAGTAATCAGGTGCATTACTGGTAAATGGAATATTTCAAAACCAGTCTCCACCAGCTGGTATGTCACCTGCATTTCAAGTTGTGTGATAATGTATGATAATCATGAGTAATCAGGTGCCCACTGGTAAATGGAATGCGATTGACAGCTGGGGAATCCAACATTGACAGCTGGGGAATCCAACACTATGCTATTCATCAGCCCAGTTGTCTGCATACCCTTCCAACCTCCCCTTCTACTGTTTGATCAGAGGCAAAACACCTCCTTGCTACTGTGCTATCAATATCTAGGACAATCACAGACCTCAGGGAACAGGAATTGCACAATAGTGACATTGAAGGTTGGAAAAGAGGTAAATAAAAATGTTTTTTTTGGACAAAGATTGACTATGTGAAAGACTGGCTCATTTGGCAACGGGGTTGTAAATCCAAATGAATGCAATTGGATGCAGCTATTTTCCAATGACTAATTTGCATAAATCCATATAAAATGCAATTTCCAGGAAGATGTCAGTCAGTACCAGCACCAGCACCACCTGATGCCTGGGCATCATTAACAAAAAGGACGGAGTAACTTAGGGCACTTTGGCTGACTTGCTATCGAGCCGTTTCCCTCAATACAGTAATTACTTTAAAGGCATTTCCGTCATCCCTGGGATGGGTTCTTTTGTGAGTGAAATAAAGGACCTTTTCTTACAGGAAATCACTGACTTAAGATCCCTTTTCTATGACGTGAAATTCAGCTGTCGGAATATATGGTGCAAAAAGGCAAGAGGCTCACCCCAGCCCCATCAAACCCTCGGCATGTTTCATTAATTCAAATACCGTTCAAAAAAGGTCTCTGTGCCTTTGGGACACAAACTTGTGGAAAGTGAATTTTAACTGGCTGTATATCCTGGTTTCACAATTCCATTATGCGCCAAGCTTGCTAGTCTGAGCCCCAGCCCATCCATGAAGAGTTGCTAACTAAGACCCGCCACTGCAGCCTCGACCTCCAAAAGTCTACCGCCTAAAGCCCCTATCACGCATTTCCAGTTGTGCAGTCAGACTCGTATCTGTGTTTACAGATTTACTTTAACGGTATTTGGCCAGGGAGGGCAGTCTAATTGGCGTAATGATATTGCCCTCACAAAAAGGGACACTAGCCGTGTGGAGGGGTAGAGAAAGTGAGGCGAAAGGGAGGGAGAGGAGCAGCTGCTACTCACAGGGAACCTCTGAGGACCCACAGCAGGTCTGGGCTGGCTCTGAGCAGGAGGCATCAAGGGCACTGCAATGAGAGAGAGAGAGAGAGAGAGAGAGAGAGGGAAAAAGGGGGGGGGGGGGGGTGGAGGAGGGGGAGAGAAAGGAAAATGAGGGGCAGTAGGCAAAGAGAGGGTGGTGATAGTAGAAAGGGAGGAGCCCATTAGACATCTCCATGCTTAAGGCGGTTACACAGACATACATGTTAAAATTGATACCAGAATTGCTCCTCACATCTTTACACAGCTAAGCACGGACAAGGGAGCTCAAGGAAATATCAAATACATGAGAAAAAATTGCTAGAAATGCAAATAAATTGAACTGAGTAAGATATTTGCTGTTTGACAAAATTATAATTTAATGTGTTCTATGTAAATAAATCAATTAATTAATCGAGAATATAATCAAAAGATTAATTGATAATGAAAATCGTGAGTTGCACCCCCAATTCAATGAAGTGGATTTTCATATTGCTGGCATACTGCTTCAAAATAAAATGTTAATGTCGTTGTATGTCAACAGCTACCACTGGAAAACATTCAAAAGGATCCCTTCACTTAAATGAATACATAAATAAATAAAGATACACAGACATATATACAAACACATATACACACACACACTTAATCATAACCACAGGCAATCCCTGATTTTCCACAACACGTCTTCCGCTCAGGAGCAAAACCAAAACCCATGCGCCCTTGCACACAGTGACACATACACATACACACACACACACACAAACGCTAACACGCTTTACTAACAAAATTTCAATCTTGGCCTGGACAGACAGGCCAGATAAACCCATCTCCGGGAATGAAATGGTGATGCCGCCGGAAGAAAAATGGAGGATAAACCCATTACTGGCTGAGAGAGCTATTCACTTGTCATTCAACCAAACAACTAAATGACATTCTAATCCAGACACCTTTCAGGACAGTGTAAGGATCACTGCCAGCCATAGGATGCACCTCAACTGAGCATCATGGAGAAGAACTAGGGCTGAAAATTTTTGAATGAAAATGAAAATTATGATTTTCATTCTCAGAATTTAGAGATGGTGAATATTGTGAGAAAAAATTAAGTAAAATTGAGAAAAATATCTATTGCTTTTATATTTGTCTTTTTGCTGTAAATGTAAGTTAACAATACAAGCAGAGAAATTATTGTACTGACAATGACTTTGGCTCTACTAATCTCACACAGTCTGTTTGTAAGGAAAACCTCAGTAAACTAACAAGCCAGAGTTGACAGTTTAACTTCACCCGTAGCCAACATCTTAGATAAACAAAAGGGCTTTTATTCTTTAAGGTCCATCTCTGAAGTGTCATTTTCATATTGTTGTCAGACACTGTGGCAAAAATCTGTGATCTGTAAGCTTTAGCTTCAATCTTTATCTTTTCTACAGGTTTTCGATCAGTTTGAGATCCTGGATATATCCTTCAAATTGTGGACCCTAATGTCTGCTTCTCTTTGAAAAAGCATTTCCCCCCCCAAAAATAGATTATACTTAGAATGTTATTTGACTGATGCTGAATACTAAATCCTTTTTCTGAACTCTGATGTGTCTGGAAACTAAAGCAGTTGTGGGAGGCTACTTCCATCACATCTCATCTGATGGTTTTGGTCATGCAGGAGGGTGAAGCGCAACCTTTTTTGACCCTTTTAAAGCCAGAAAAGTGAAATAAAAACAGTGTCATCAAAAAGCACTTGTGTGTGAGTGGATTAACCTACCCTGTACAGAGGATGACGTGGGCCCTCTGAAATGGGGGTTGATGTGGATGTTTTTGGACTGTGGAGGCTGCTGCTGGTGATGCGGGGGGAAGTTGGGTGGAGGAGAGCTCATCATTCGTGGTGGTGGCTCCATCTGGGGCCGCAACGGTGGGGAGCGGTGTGCCATGTGCGGGGGGATGAGGGGCTGAAGGGGCTGCTGGGCCAGCGGGCGCCCATGGTCCTGGAAGGAAAGAGGTCCTCTTGGACGTAAAGGGTGGTGCTGCTGGGAGTGCATTTGCTGCTGATGAGGAAGAGGCATTCGGGAGGATGGCTGCTAATTGGAAAGAGATGGGGAAACGAAGAGGAGGGAAAACCAAAACAACCTGTCAAAACACATCTATTTCTGGGAAGACTCTGGCATCACGGCTTGCAGCCATGCGACGACACACCAACAAGTCAATTCACAAAGAAGATTGAAGATGGTATCCTAAAAGAATTTAATCCTGGGGTCCTCTGAAAATGAAAAGTACAATTTCTTCAAGTGAAAGTAACCTTGGCGTGATCACTGTGTATATTTATATATATATATGTTTAAGAGAGCTACAGCCATTAAAAGAAAATAATAAGTAATTTGTCTGCTAGAAAGAAAATATATCAACCAGAGATGAACCAACTGATTAATGAGCAATAATTGTATCGTCAAGTGAAGTTTCGAAAGGGTGCTTGATAATTAGCCATTGTCTATCCATTTAAAGCTACCAAACAAACAAATAAACATGCCAGTGACCAAATCAGTCAAGTGGCTAAACATGCAGCGTTGTAAAAAGTACAACCTCATTAACAGTAGTCAGCAGAATGTGTGTGGTGTTGGCATGTTGTCCATCTGTATTTAAATATTAATTTCCAGTGTTGATGTTTTGTTTTAATTTTACAGCCTATAAATATAAATAAATAACAGAGCTGGAGTGAAATATCATGCAGCCTTGAGAACAAACCCTTTATCACAATAGTATATTGTTTTTTTTATAATTTATGATTCAGTTTTATTTGTTTGCACTTCTGTAAAATGTAGCCTTGGTAAAAATGCATAATTTCATTCAGTGATCAAATAAGCAAATACATTAAGAATGGAAATGAGGTATCTCAAACATCACAATAACCTTCGACTGTGTTACTGAAGATCATCACAGTTGTTGGCTTTAAGTTTTATGTTCGAGGTGACTTTTTCCCTAGACCTTCAAAAGGTCTTGTCTGAACTGATGAGCCATGTAAATCAAAGGATTAAATGCTTGGAGTGACATATAATAATAACAACGCCCCACAAGAAACTAAATCCTGGGCAAAGAACAAATTTAATTTTGTATAATACTGTCTAAATGGACTACTGCCAAATGATTTGCTGTAATCCATATATCAACATAGATACGGGGGAGCAGAGCGTTTTGACTTTAGTCATGCGCAAACGACCAAAGCTTTGGAGGTCTTAGATAGTGAAGAGAGAAGCAGCAAACAAAACACGTCACTTAAAAAAAACAAACCACGAAGCTTTGTTGAAACTCTGATGAATACAAGAAGGTAAAAAGTCAAGCAATCTCAAATCATCTTATCCAGTGAAGCTCTTATGCTCTCTTTAGCTACTCCTCAAGAGGAGTGTGGTGCTTTACTCAGTGTATTCAAAACAAAATGTCCCTTTTAAAGTGTTCAGGTGGATGGCTGTACAATGGTTTACCTGCATGCTCATGTTTCCCATCAGGGGGATCCGGTGGTCAATCATTCTTCCTCTGTTTCCTCCTCTAAAATCCATCATTCCAAAAGGTTGGTAGCCTCCTCTTCCTCTGCCTCCTCGCATTCCTCCTCGCATGCCGCGGCCTCCATATCGGTTTTGTCTCTTTTGCCGTTCTTGTTCCTCAAACTGCATCAGATCTTGCTTAGCCTTTTCTGACAGCTCTAATGATGGAACAGGAATAAAGAGGACTTGTATTAAACTGTTTGGAAAGAACTTGGCAATAAATACAGGTTGAAAACCATAGTAATGTAAAGTTATTACAGTGTGCAGCAAAGATTTAACATCAGAAGATATGAGTATTCACTCTGTTTGTTACTGAACGAAGGATAAATTATGCCAAGTAGAAATTATTTATACCTAGTGTTTCAGGGATACTCCTTCTGTTGCCGCCTGCATCAGCCAACCGCACAACAGCACCATCCTTTCTCTCAGATTTAAACCGGATGCGACCAGACTCTTCATCTTCCTCATCCTCCTCGTCTGATTCCTCCTTTGTTTCTTCCTCAGGCATGGCTTCATTTTCAACCTGAGGACATTTTCAGAGGTTGAAAACAATATTCACTATTTTAACAACCTGTTTAGTTTAAGTTCATGATGGTTTCCGGTTCATCACAAAATCTACTCTGAAGCGGAAACAATTAGCCAATTAATCAATTAGTGGATCGAAGGAATTCAACTCTGTAATCATTTTGATAATCAATAAATAGCTTATGTAACTTTTTCAGCAAAAATGCCAAATAATTATCTGGTTCAATCTTCTTAATTATGAATACTTTCTGGCTTTCTTTGTCTTCTATGACATATATCAATATCTTTTGGCTTAATGTGAGTCAGACAAAACAAGATATTTGAAGGAAGTGTCACAAATTACTGGGAATTTTAGAGACCAAGTGATTAACAGACAACATCGAGACAGCATTTTAATCAATGTTGAAAATAATCTTTATAGTTTATGTTTTGTTGAAATAGCCTATTTAATTTTTTTTTTTTTAAAAGATCAATAGCAACAAAAAGTAAAAGGTGTTATATGGAGGGTGTGTCAGCATACCTCCTCTGTGTCAAAGACCCGAGAGCCTTCGGCTGTGTCTTCCTCCTCCTCCTCCTCCTGCTGTTCTTCTCCCCCTCCATCCTCCTGCTCCTCGGGGACTTCCTCCTGTTGGACTCCATGTTCACCCAGACGCTCATCACCATAGGTTTGATATTCATCATCCTTTAAAGATCACAAAGATAATATGTATTGATTAGTTAAAGTGGTAACAACCCTTCGATAAGGATCAGTAATGGCCGACTATGTTCAAGCATATTGGACACATGGATTGAGTAGGAGTTCAACATCCAAAAGCTGTTTTATGAAATAAGGATGTACACATTTTTTATCTCATTTAAATTGCTAAATCAATGTGTTCTTAATGATGATATACTTGTGGCTACAGATTGATATTTAACCTTTATATTTTATGAAAATTGACAAAATCTTATAGAGCTTCAAGGCAAACATTAAAATGTTATGGAGGATTTTGGGGAGACACCATGTAAACCCCCCTCCCCACCCAAATTACCATAACAGTGGGAGCAAGGCTTCATTACTATTCCTGGCAGCATTTGAAATTCAATGAGATGTAAATGTTTGACATGATATACAGAAATGCAGGCACGGATAAAAGCACTCCTTCCCAGTTCAATGATGGTGAAAATATCATTGACTGACTCCTAGCAAATCGCTGTTATTGGCCGCACAATAAGTTCATGAATCCGTGCCAAAATCATCCCACAGATAAACAATCTGGGAGATGACAAATCGTTTTTTACTATTCCATAAGAAAATTTCAGATCAAGTCATGATGGAATAATTTCATATAATCCTAAATGCACACAGTGATGCCAGCAAACTAACAACGTCATACTTATAGTATAGGAGTTGCTAGTCATTCAAACATTCTATCTGCATAACACCCTCTAACAAAATAGCTAAATAAGGTCAGACTGTAGGTCACACCATGGTGTTTGGTGTTGCGCACCATTAACCTGCCAAACAGCAGCACATATTAATGCAGAAAAGAAGAAAAAAAAAAAACACTTTCAGCACACCAGACGGATGGACAGGCTGCCCCAAGGGAACACAACAGCTTAATCCTTTAAACTGTTCCACATAGTACTAACTGAATACCATGGCAAGCAAAATGTCAAGGCCAGGCAGTTTAGTGACCTTGTAAACAGTTATTACACATAATACAAAAACACACCTACACCTGCAGACATTTCACTAAATCCAAAATAGGCATCCACTTGTGCCGCACACAGTCAGTAAGAAGGTCAACATCTTATCTTTGTTTGAAAAAAGGAGGTAGGGCAATATATCTCTGTCAGGTGCCAAACACCATCACACCTTGGTAAATGGACCATAACGGACATTTGCACATGGATCTGGTCTTATCTTTGATCCTCTTAGTTCTGGCTAAGAGGGAAGGGAAACGAATAAAAGGGAAAATCGCATCAATCATTAGAAAACTGTATGGGGTGTCCTCAGGAAGGTCAATAATCTTTTCACCTGCATGGGACTTTATCAGATCCAGTCTAAAACCTGAGATAAAAGCCCCCCACATTAACCTCCGCCGATTGGCAGCACATCTCCCCAACACAAAGCAGCTTTTTACTCCCTCAGAGATACAGGGCCCAAGGTCACAATGGCCCAGGGATTGGGAGGCGACAGCAGAGCATTACCTCATGCCAAACAAGCTGTCAACACAAACTTTGTCAGCAAGATGGAGAAATTAACTGGCAGGAAGTGATAATGAATCTAATCCTGTGCTGCCCAAAAACGCCAACCGACATCTCCTTCCCCTGAATAGATTTTCAATCCTGACTGTCCCCCTACCCAGAAAAGGCAACTGATATCATCTCTCGGGAACAATAGAGTTGGACAGAAAAGGGAGGGCAGCATATATATATGTGTGTGTGTGTGTGTGTGTGTGTGTGTGTGTGTGTGTGTGTGTGTGTGTGTGTGTGTGTGTGTGTGTGTGTTTTTGTGTGTCTGTGGATATGTGTGCATCTGCAGGCTTTTACATGGAAGTAAGCAAATGTGAGAACTCACTTGAAATTCACCATCTATGGGCTCATTGATTTGGATGTCTAGCACTTCATCCTGGTAGCCATCGTCACCCTCAGCTAGCTCTCCAGTGTAATCCATTTGGTCTTCAGGCATCTCTGTATTGTATTCTTGTGTGTACACTCCTTCCCCCTCATGCTGGTACCCCTCCTCCTCTACATCCCCTTCTTCACAGCCCTCTGCACCCAGGTTCACAACGTCATCTGTGTAGTCTGCTACCTGCGAGTTGTCCTGCTGGCCATAGGATGCGCCCACACTGTATGAGGCATTGAGGCTCACTACCTGACCACTGAAAAACAAACAAATATTGGAACTATGCGTTAAACAGAAATTAAGAATGACTAAAATGCGCAAAATTTATCTCGACTTTGCCCGCTTTATACACTTATGTCATTAGCTTACCTCATATTTACATCTTCATCATCACTTTGTAGAAGGTCATCATTCAGCTCTTCATCCGACACTTCTGAAGGATTCTGAAACAAATATAAAAGAACATTATAGTGTGCTTTAAAATAGTAGTTGTGTGTGTTTGTTCATGTGTGAGGCGTGGGGGCAGGGGACCACCTCCAACCCCAAAGGATGCTCTATTCCCATGTGGTGAAGGCAATCTGGGCAGGTCAACACAGTTCTTTTTTGTCCACTGTACTTCCTCCTGGTTCACATAAACAGTTCCCCCTGTGGAGGAGCCACCTGCTTCAAGTCAACTGTCCACTATTATTTTTCTAAATGTTCTACCAACACCCAATGTTTTTGATATTATTTTCTGTTTCCTGTTTGTACGCATAGAAACCATACTGATATGCCAAGTGTTTTTTTGGCACCAAGTATAAATCAAAGTAAACAAAACAGTAAGAGTTTGTATTATCTTACCTTTTTACCAGACAGCCAATCTTCCTCCAACAATTCTTCTTCCAAATCACTTTTAAAGAGAAACAACATCCATAAACAGGTTAGCCGAGTCAGATATTAGTGTAGAGTGTAATCTATTTACAAACTGTGCAATAGGGCTGTCAAAGAACACAATACATTTGAAAAAATATTCCAATAGAAAAAAATATTTGAATATGAAAATCAATATTTATTTGTGAAATAAAAGACGCACCCACTGAGTCTGTCTGTCTCACGACAACTGAATGCACTGTATAACGGGAGTCTCACAACGTCACTTTCATTAATTTAAAATTAAATGTAACATTAGGTCAAGCTAACAAGGAATAATTCAACACCCCATAATGATGGCAGAGAACTCGGACATAGAGGGAGAGACACCATGTCCTATCAGCAGGTGCTACGTTTTGTCATGTTAACGAACTACGTACCTATCAGCAAACGCATGTTTTTTTATTGTGAGCCATCAGCAGGTTGGAGACTTTCACCTCCCTGGCATTCTCCAGCCAGCTGTCAACTTGTATAGGTTTTTTTTTTTGTTGTTGAGATAACTGCTCACTTCAACTTAACAAATCAGTTGTTTCTCATCCAATAATTTACATTATAGCAATCTTTTTTAGAGAAATCCGAACACGAGATGATTTACCTCTCTAGATCGTCATCTTCACCTCTCCTCCGGCGTAACCGCTCAGCACCAGGTTTGTCATATTCATCAAAGTCAAAATCTGCAAAAGAAAAATTGTTTGATTACAGAGTATTGGACTCTGCTAATAATATTCACCACCCTCGTAGGTTAATAATATCAGTCTGTCCTAATGGCCTGCACTACTTGAATTGTACAGACACAATGAGCAAACTAAATTGTTTGCTCATTGCCCCTTATGCTCCTTATGCCCAGCTGAATCAACAACTTGTGCAGCACACAAATGCCATGCATACCAACCTAATAATCAGTACGATTTCTAACACATCAGCTGCCACACATCCTGCTGCAGTTTGATCATCAGCTGACATGGATCAACAACAATCCATCTTCTTCATGTGTCCCATAGACTCGGTTGGAATAGGTTTTGCCAATCCATCATTTATTGCCCACTGCAGAGTATGAGGAAAACAGGCCGTACCCAGTTCACCCGTTGCGGAAGCGTTAGCAGTCACAATGTTGCGTGCATTGTCGTTGGGTTTGCCCACCGACTGTATAAAATATTGATGTAGTCTTTGCGACCTCACCCATAGGTTTCTGAAGAGCTGTTGTGAAGCTCAAAGTGAATGTCACGAGCCGTCACCATCTTGGATGTGATAACATATCCAAACTTTAAAAATGGGCTAAGAGGTGGATCGTGGGTGAAAGGGGAGTCGGGCTCGGCAGATGCAGGAGAGCAGACAGCTATAAGTTAGCGCACGGATACGGCACCCACCTGTCACATAATGGGGCCACACCCTCAATTATGCCTAACTTTAAGCGTTAATATAATTTAATAAGTACAGTTGTTATGAATAGGGAAATTGGATGAAAAGACCAGAATCTTTTTCGGACCAGATTCGCTTTTTGAGTCAGCCTCAAATATCCATTTGAAGAACTGCAATTTTTAGCACTTCTTTCTAACCACTGGAGGTTGCCGCTTAGGTTAGCGTCGAAGTTAGCAGCAACTCAAATGCACTTAAGATTGGCTGATCTATTAGGTGGAACAGCTATTGTACTTAAAGTGACAAGTCACTTCTCTGAGTTTTTTTGGGAGGCATTATTTTTATTTCTAATATTTTATAAGGTTAAACTGTAAATTTTAACATCCCTCCTGCAAACTATGCCCGGTTTGTTTCAGTAAAACTCAATGTTGAATGTTAAAATGTCAGCCGCAGCATCATGTTTTATCGTTTATCTATTACAGTCAGAATGTGAGGAGCATCCTTTTATTATAAAGTACTCATATCTGTACTCAGTATTGGCAATTGGTCTGCAAATTTTTTTGGTTAGTGCATCCCCATCCACAATTACATAGTCTAGTAAGTAGCAATAGTAGCTGTCCCACCCTTTGAGAAATGGTGTGGGAAACACTGTCAGGCCAGGATGCACAATACTAGGAACCTGAAACAAATCAACTAAATAACTCACCTCTTCAAGAAGTACTACCCTGAGCCTTCCACTTAGCACTTACTGTATTCGTATTAGTTTGTTGCACTTATAGTATTCGTATTAGTTTGTTTCTGTACTTTTGCTCTGGTTTATGCTCTTAGATGCTTGTTTAAGAAAGAAGATGCACTTATGACTTCTGGTGACTAGTAGTTCTCTTGAATACCTATGTTGAATACACTTATTGTAAGTCGCTTTGGATAAAAGCGTCTGCTAAATGACTGTAATGTAATGTAAAATAACAAAAAAATTCTACTGCTGCAACATTTCAAAATGTCTTCCCTGAAAAGATACATGACTAGTTGCAGGATGAAGTGGTGGAACTGCAAAACTGAAGGTCTAACATGTCAGTCTCTGAAACTTCTAGCAAAGGCAGATAAAGATACCCCATTAAAAAAATAAAATAATCATCCACAGCAGTGAGGAGCTGATGTGTTCAGGGCCTAGTGCATGCATTCAACTACCCCAAGTCACCCTTATATATCTGACATGCTTCGTCTCTTCTGACAGCCCCTACAGCCCAGTGCTACTCAAAAACCACAAAGGGGCTATAGGATAACCCCACAGCGTAAACTGCGTCACATACGGGTACCCCACACCCCCCACAGCAAAGCTGCAGCGGCTAATGCTAGCTAGCATCTGAACCCCAAACACCCGACTTTATGGGGCATTTATTACCTATAATAATGCATTTTTTAGCAACGAAGGTAACTGTAACATGGCAAACGGGAAGCCAGCAGTAATATTGAACGGCCATTCAAGTCTGAAATTGTTCTTCTACCAGCTTTTATCAGCGTTAGGTACATGCCTGCTAGCATTAGCATAGTCAGCTAAAATGCTAACAAAAAAACGCTGAATTAACCTGAAGCCGAACATTTGGACTAAAATGTTCAAATGTAATGTTAGCCCGTGAATAGGCTTTCTTAAGTCTTATAATAACTTAACGTAACACTCTCATGTTGTTACTTATTACGCTAAGCTAATAATAATAACGTGACGCTAGCGTTAGCCCCCAGGCTAGTTAGCTCCCATGCTAGTTAGCTCCCATGCTATTCACGTAACAACCAAGAGTGTCACATATGTGTTCAAGTCAAAGCTTCTTCAGCGACAGTGAATCACAGTTGTGGTCCAGTGTGTCCCCTGCCGCCAACACGGGAATGTTTTTCAAACCCTGTTGACATTAGCTATAGTTAGCTTTGTTAGCTAGCTTAGCCACATTGCTAACTTAGCATGGTCGACAGAGAGCGCTCGTACTCACTCTGAGCGTTGGCTGACATGGTGCAATGCGCGTCCCCGCGTACAGTCCGACTCCACAGTGTATTTAATGTTTAGTATTTCACCATTTTGACGACACAAAACGAGAGACTAGCAGAGGTAACAGGTCATATGCGGAGTGGTGTCCACCATTCACGACGAGACTAGTACAAACATGGCCGACCTGTGTTTGTCGCGGTGCATTGTGGGAAACAAGAGCTCTCCCCTCCAGAAGAGAGCTGCTTGACAGGCCAGGTAAACATACTGGCTGTCATACATCTGTCATACATCTGTCATGTATCTACACTCCACCAAATGCATGCAGTCCATTACAAATGTTGGTTGTGGAAAATGGGTTTGTTGTACAATTGGATTGGTTATATAGTTGATTAAATATTGCACGTGCCTCATTAATAAGATTAAATAATTGAGAAACTGACACCTAGACAGGGGCTCTTCCTGCATAGCATAAATTACATTACATTACATTACATTACAGTCATTTAGCAGACGCTTTTATCCAAAGCGACTTACAGGAAGTGTATTCAACATAGGTATTCAAGAGGACTACTAGTCACCAGAAGTCATAAGTGCATCTCCTTTCTTAAACAAGCATCTTAAAGCATAAACCAGAGCAAAAGTATAGTGCAGAGGCAAATTACTACGAAAACAATAATTGCAACAGACTAATACGAATACAATAAGTGCTACAAACTACTACGAATAGGATAAGTGCAGTAAACGAATAAATTAAACAGATCTAGTAGGCCTGCAGGTAGGCTTTTTCTGACCATACAGTAAATGCCTTTCAATCAAATGTTGATTTATCCTTGTAATTAGGAGTACAGCTAAAGGCATACAATGCAAAATTATAAATACAAAAATCATAAAAAACATAGTTTGTTCTCTGGTTAGTTCTACGTCAATTAAACTCCTTACGTATTAGGTTTGGATCATCATCATGCAGGAATGACTGGGTCAGGGCTCATAGAGGAGAAAGACTTTAAGTTGTTGCCTACAATGTGGTTTCTGCTCTGGCAGATTTTGTGTAGATTTGTGCAGAGGTGCCATGAGTTTCACACATCTGTATTGACAGAACTTAATATACTGTGACCAGTCCCACCGATCTTTACGATTGCCCCTTCCAAAATATACACACAGATGGTCTTAGCCTGCTTCGGGAGGCAGAAGTTCAGCATAGCTTAAAACACTAGCTGCCATTGTATCACTGATTTCAGGCCTTTTATGTCAGTAGTCCCAACATCCAGACAGCAAAAGAGATGTGTATGCAATAGGTGGTGGGAGACTGGATGTTCTTCAGGATGGTCCTTTTTAAAGGTCCATCACTGGAGGAGGAACCCTGAGTCAGTTGGGGACCTTGCTCGGTTATGAAGAGCAGTGTCAAAGCCCTGGCCTCATCACCCTTAATTTGTAAGCCTATACTGTACACTGCAACACACACACAGAGCTATGTATAATCCCTGATATTTTATGCAACACCAAGCACAAATAAACCAGTAGAAGATCAAACAATCTGGGCTAACCCCATTAAGCAAAATCAAATCAAAGTGAATAACACGATTTGAACCTTAGCAAGTATTCACATTTATTTGCTGTAAAAATGTATACCCAATTAATTATTGTGAGCCTTTTCCAAGAAAATAACTCTCTGACCTTAAGGAGACCAAGCAAACCTTATCATAGATGAGCAAGACTGGACTTGGAATGGAACAAATACAATCCAGTTTTATTCCTTTTATTTTTTTTAACAATAATGTGTAGATTACAAGTTACAAAAAATGTATTATACAAAATAAAGGACTAGGACTTCAAGAAAAGAGTCGGAAATTTCCCAAAGAAGGTAAAAAACAAAAAGCCCCCAACCTCTGTTGTCTTACCCTATTTATACCTTTTAACTTAGAGCATCTTTCACCTATAGATCCATAAATGGTCACAACTTTCACATCACCCAACTGTTGGATGACACTTTCAATGTAAGACAGTCATGTAAGTTAAAGAAAAAAAACCACAAAAAATGTATTTGCCCCCTAAAGGCACACAGGAGTATCATATGTTAACATATGTTATAATCATTAAAAGACCTCAAACACATATGTGATCGTATGTGAGGAATAAACTAATATTTGAGACTAAATCACACTTAACTCAATGAAAGAAGAGAAATCATACCAACTTGTAAAAGAGGATGAATTATACTACTTATCTAAATTAAGATAAATCACATTACTAATAAAAGATACATTATAGTCACTACCTAGACTCTAAAAACCAAAGGTCACAGAGGTCACCGTGCAAAAACCACAGAAGTCTTTATGGCCTGTGCTTCCTGCTGTTTCCACTTAAGGCATCATTGTCATTTAGTGGCTTAGGACACCTTTAGTTCACCACAGTTTCACAATGTTACAACAATGTTTCCAGCTAATTGTTGAACTTTACAATTTATTAGTCAGTTAATTCATTAATAAGTAGACCTCTACAGGGAGATTAATAGAAAAGTAGGTTTTTGGTCAGAGCGTGTCTTGTACATTTTAGGAGGATACCACAACAAATCTTGGTCAATTTGGCAGTTTTATTCAAGATTCAAGTCACTCCTTTGATTTTTATCCCTGTAAGGTCAAAGCTTATTTTAAGCACATATTTTATCTTATCTTTGATCAAGTTTTTTTCCACTTTTGTGCTTAAGTCTGGGAGTCAAAGTTGTTGTCTGAGTCTACAGCCAGACTACAGCAGAATTCTAACCCCCAAATTCCTCCTGGGCTGACAAACGTCAACAAAGACCCCGAGAGACACCAAAGAGAGGTGAGCAGTGAACTGTAGCCTCATTGTATTGGCTCATTATGGGGTCCCGCAGTGAGGAAGAAGCTATTTTGTAGCAGCACAAGGTCAATATCTGAAAGCCAGGGCGATGGAGTGGATCAGCCATGAGATTTTTAATTTGAAAAAGCGTAAAGGGGTTTTTCCTAGTGAAAGACAGTGTGTGAATTTTAATGGACTGTGGGGATTGTACAGAAAAGATGCTGAGGTGGAAAATGTTTTCCTTTTCTCTTTGAAAGTAAAAGCAATGCGATTTATCCACAATTTTGCAATCTTCAAACCTCTTCCTGGGCATGTGCAGTATTCAAGGCATCAGGCAAATATTTATAGTATACAAGTTAAAACAAAAATAAGAAATGGCAAGGGCCCAGTGCTTCTGCTCATTTATAACATGCTTTCTAAACTTTCTAAAAGCCTGATTTTTCTGCCTCCCAAACACCCATTTTTCATGCTGTATGCACATTCACAAGCTTGTGTATCCAGTTTTTCTCCTCGAGTTGATCGGGTGCAATGCATACCAATATGTATTCCACACTCTATCAAATATCCACTCCAAACAGCTGTTTCCAAAGCTGTATGAGATATTTCTATGCTCCCTGGATTCACTTTCCCAGGAATTTTGATTTTACTTCCAAATAGATGTGAAAAGGGGAGCTGTCACACTCTATTATGGTGACCTCAATGATTCTGTGCCCTATCCAAATCCAGCGGTTTTCCATAACAATGCAAATTAAAGGGTGCAAAGCCGAAGGAGACAAGACTTGTTATTTTCCAGCCAAAGGACAGAAGTTCTTTACAACAAACTTGTCTGTACGCCTTTAAGTTTAATTCAAATGCCAACTTGGAAGTTGTTTTGTGCGAGACAATAAGCTTTTTGCTGTCAATTCATGAGGGTCAGCAACTGTCCTGAGAAAGTGATGCTGGAGCTGTGGAGCATATAGGCCTGCAATATACTATTTTGTAAATAAAAGATGTATCAGTTTATAAAAAAAAAATCAATATGTATTGTGTTACGATGCAGACTATCAGCATCATCATAAAGTTGGAACAGCTTTCATAATGAAAGAAAGTAAAATGATTGTGTAACATGGCCATACCCCAGAACTATTAGCTTAATACACTCCAAAAGGAAGATTTGCATTTGGCAGATGTGTAGATGTCTGTCTATCTATCTATCTATCTATCTATCTATCTATCTATCTATCTATCTATCTATCTATCTATCTATCTATCTATCTATCTATCTATCTATCTATCTATCTATCTATCTATCTATCTATCTATCTATCTATCTATCTATCTATCTATCTATCTATCTATCTATCTATCTATCTATCTATCCACCCTACTTAAATGCTAAGACCATTGTTTTAAGTCATGTGCAATATGCATTGACACAATGGCTGCTGCATATACCACATATAGGCATTTTTAACTGCTGGTTCAGGTGATTTCGACCGAAGGAAAAACTGTGTGGTTAATTTATAACCCGAGGTCATATTTATATGCTTTTTTTTTTATAGTATGTAAAATTATTGATATTTAATAAGCATTAAAAAAAAAAGGCAGATTATGATTATTTTAGTTAATTGCATTGAGGCCATGTGATGTGCAATTACTTGTACGATTTATGTGCATATCCGGGGTAATAATGTGTCTTTGAAATCAATAACACAATGCATCTGCAGTGAGTGAATAGGCTGCAGTCAGTGACCCACATCTCACAGTGCAATGAACTGCTTAACTCAGACTGTTGTTTTATTCAGTGCACTGTCAACAGACGGGCGAGGAGGGGGAGTAGGGGGCGGGGGCGGGGCTTACACATATCAGCCACTGTGATTGGATGCTGGATTCCGCTCCTCGTCTCCCATTGGCCGCTCTCGCCGCCGCTCTGGATCTGCTATCGCCGCTTCCCGCGCCATTTGGCGTGCACGCGCAAGACATGCAAGGCACGTCCCCGCTTTGGAGACTGTCTGGAGTCTGTCTGAAATTGATAAAATTGGAGATGCGGGGTTTTTTACATCTGTTTGCACATTTACAAGGAAGCCTCCTGTTGGAAATGGGATTTTTTTTATTTTTTTTTTTGCACTCTCCTCCTCAAACGCATTCGCCCACGAGACGCCACACTGAGCTAAAAAAAAAAAAAATCTGTTATAGATAAACGCTGTGAAAGTTTTATTTTTCTTTCTGCAGCCTGCCAGCAGACAGCCCTTTATGCACAGGTAGGTAATGCATGCGTCTGAGTGCAAGCTGGCTTACATCCAGTCAATACTGCAGCATTAAATATGAGCCATACAATGTGTTTATTTGTCGCTTTGCTGTCTTCACATTTAAATGACCCTTATACCTTTTTTTTTTATATATTCTGTACTTGGTTCTACCGCCAACACTGTAAGTGACTCTGTTCATTTGTGCCGTATGATGTGCGTTTTCACATTTCACACTAGCTGTTTTGTTTTGGAGACTTGACCTCATTCACTTCAGGAGGATGCGCAGGTGACGCACCTTTGCTGACGTGTGGTTGTTGATTTACCCCACGTGCGCTTAAGCTACCTGTTACTGAGCACGCACCTGAGAGGGGGGGGGAGAAACACTTCAATTCTCCTTTTAACGCTTTCAGCCTGACCACCTTAATTAGTGATTTATAAGGCGTCGAACAATACATATTTCTGTCTATTTCATAACTAATCCAAACTAATCTATGTGGCTCTGAGGTGAGGTAATATGAATCCTTTTTATGTAATGTTTACTTCTTTTCCTGCCCTTGTTTATGCTCTGCAGGAGATCAGCCGTCAGCCCTGGAGTTCAAGAGGAGTGCATCACCCAGAAGGCATATCAAATCAGCTCAGAAAGGTTGGTTGCTGTTTATATTGGAGGTTCAAGCAGGATTTAAATGTTTAAAAGTGGTGTTTGGTGATATTGCATGGTATTAAATGGGGGTTTTATCACACCATTGCATTTATTCTTTTGTCATGATTACATCTTCAACAGCAATTTTTTAAAATCATAACTTGAACTACATTTTGTCAGTAATACTTTAAACTTCCCACAATTTAGATTTTAAAGGACAAGTACAAACATTTTCCACAGTTGGACAACATCACATAAAGTACATGTGTATGCTGTGTCATCATGTTTAATTCTAAAAGCTATGACAGAAATATTCAAATGCCATTTTGAATCTGGCTGCGTCGTCACTTTAAAATGCAAAATTGTACATGTTTTGTGCATTGTTTCTGCGTATTCTCTGTGGTTGAGCCTGGCATATTTGATATATTTTGAAATTCTGTGTTCACCAGAATGCACTTGTCCCCACTCTTTAGGAGGTTAATCGTCGTACAATTTCCTACCCAAGTTCCTGAGCTTTTGTATTTCATTGTGCATAAATGAAAAGTGGGTTTATATGCATTTAACTTAAAACAATGTTAAAGTACTACGTGTGCAACAGTGCATGTGTACTTGATCTGCTGCTGTCTCAGACTCGTCTAGACGCTTTTGCTCTGTCACTGCAGTTTTCAGCAGACAGAGCAGTCATATGACTCGGGGAGCCTTCCTCCCTCCTCCCAGTGTCTCCTCTTTTGGGGCAAGATGGCTACTATAGCATTGTTGTTATCCATGACGTATATGAATTGATGTAAGTGGGAAAAAACATGGGGATAAAACATGATGATAGGTTTTACTTCCATGAAACAGCTGCTCAAGCATATATTGCCCACAGAAGGGACAGTGAATGTGAACTCTTTCAAAGGTTTTCTGAACTAAATAAAATATTTGCGTTCAGGCGCTTGTATGATTTATTATGATTTTTATCACTAGTTTCCATCCTTTGTCAACGCATCCCAGTAACTGTAAATGTTAGTATGTAATTCCTGTCTTGATTGAAGTTTATTTCCTACTTATTTCTCTACCACTGCGCGTCTGGCTGTTATTTGGAAGTTTGGTAGCCATTTTGTCTGATTCATCACTGCCAAAGGCTTCCAGGGTATCCCAGAATGTGTTGTGAGCAAACATAGTGTCTCTGCATATTATAAAAATGACAGCATGGCTTCTGTATATTAGCTGAATACCATATCTTACAACTACACATACTTACAGTAGGTATCTCTAAGATAATAACAATATCTTAAAGTCAGTTTGAAATAAATACAAATAAAATCAATTACTCGTATTTACAGCATTTTTTTAAACATTTGGCGAAACACATTGTGAAGGCGACAATGTAAACACAAGTATCATTTAATGCAATGTGAAATAATGTATAAATGTTGTTAATGAAATAAGCAACTGGGACTAATTATTGACGGCCATTGAATCTAGATTGCATTTCTCACAAGTTAGAAGATAAATTATAATGTAGCAGTTGACATTTTCTGCGTTATTATCACTTCTAGCTTTGTTGCTTTCGACTCAGTTAGGTGCTATAATAATAGCCTGTGAAACTTTTCTTAATGTCGTCATTTCTATCGTTAAAAATGGTTTGCAACATGATCGAAGATAAGCCTTTTTTTTTTTTTTTTTTTTTAGGTTCAGTTTTATGAACAGCAGCCTGCCATTTGGTGCAGTTGTTGAAGCAACACTTAATAATATACATATTTACAGCTTTAAAAAGTCAAATATAGCACGCAGTTATTAGACGTGTTTTTCAAAAAGTACTTTTTTCCCAGTCCACTTATTCAGTGAGGGGGGTGTACAGACCATATTAACTTCGGCTTCTAAAAGTGCTCCTAGGCTCACTCTGACATTACAAGTTACTTTCAATCAGTGAGTCTGTGATGTTTATCTGTTTGCCATATCAGTGACCAGCCTGGACAGATCTCTTCATTATCACCTGCTTAGTGCATTCTCGTCTGCTGTCAAACACCTCCTTCAGTCTCGTCTTGTCATATTCTTCAATGGTTTTTGAGAGCTTGTTGATTATGTTTAAAAGTGTAAGTATATAAAAGTAAAGTAAGAGTATAGCAAGCACTGTCTTTGCGGGCCGGTCCCAAACCTGATTGATGAATAAGATTGGAATTACATTTAGAAAGGTAAAAAAAATTAATGAAAAAAGCAGAGTTTATCGTTTCTTCCTGTGTTGTTGTTCTGATAAAAATATATCATCATGCATTTTTACGAGGTGGCTATTTATATTGTTTTCAAAACATATGATGATTATGTATATATCACAGTTTTCGGTAATGCATACAGTTAATTTGATGTTGGTCATCATCTTTTTGTGAATTGTAGCAGAGACCTCACTACTGAGTGGATGAGGATTTGTGTGTTTCCTGCATGCAGATTATACATAAAGTGATGCATCACTTAATACTACCTTAAAACAATTCCTCTTCAGAATTGTTATGCTCTTAATAAGATATCTAATTCAAAGTAAATGTAACGACAACAACGGCTCATACTTTACTTTTACTAGGAACTACTTTTAACCATCTTTATTTGCTTTCAAATCGTTTTATTAATTCTTGCAACGTTGTATTTAACTTTATGACTGCAATTTTAGCTCAAAAGCGTTACAAGCCAAATCTACGAACAAAAATGAAAAAGCTTTTTAATTTAAATGATCTTTCCTTGAGTATTCTTTCTGGTTTTTATTTTATTTACCCTGTCTGTGACAACATGTGTGTCTAGACCAAACCGCACAGTTCTTTGACGATGTGTGTTTTTTTTCACTCTTGTTTTCACAGGAGATCCACGGTTTCTTGCAGCCTGTCGTGCCTTCATGTCTTCAACGCTGGAGCGTGTCCGCCCAAATGGTAAGATCTGTGTTGACCTGTTCATTAAAGCACTTTTGGGCACGTTAAAAGTTGAGGAAAGCTATTCCAGGAATGCTTTAAGGTGCTGCAGTGAGTGAATGTGATCGCCTGAGGGAAATATCAGCCGGCTGCACAGACCAGTATTTACAGAGGTTGAGCTCTGGCTTGCAAAGCCAATCCTACATGATATGATGATGAGAAATGTCTAATCAAATGCAGTGCTGTCCTTCACTCGTCAGCAGCAATCATTTTTTATTAACACTGATTTGTGATCTCTTCATAACATAACCATGGATATGGATCTCGTAACTTTCACTTGAGGCTTAGCTGGAAAATGCTGATGCAAGACGGTCTCTGAATCTTCATCCTGTCTTTCTATTGGCTCATTGTCTCCACCCACAGTGCAGTCACGAGGTCTAACATCATGATGATGTCTATAGAAAACAGGCTTTCATCCAGGCTGTAATGCTGCCTGAGCTATAATAAAAAGATTTCTTGGGTTATTTCTGTGCACATACAGAGTAAAATGTGAGTTTTTTTCTAAGCATTGCTGTGTAGTACAGCAGCCCCTGCCATTGTCTGCTGTAAATCGTGGGTTGTTTATCTCACCAGCCTCTGCTGCGTAATGACGCAGTTTCCTTTGACATTGGAGTGGCATATTTTAAATCAAGGCCTTCACTGTATTTTAAGGAGACTCCTGGCAGCCTGCCAAAACATGGATCCATTTGCCTGTTCCCTCTTAAGAGCACAACTGCACAGCTGTGACCCTTAGCTGGTCCTAGCCATCGCTAACTCAAAGCCAGCGGCGTCCATTTTAGGTTTAGGCAGTGGCAAAAAAGAGATGAACTATAACGTAGCTCATAGAAAAGGAAAAACTGAACTCGCAGCATTATTCCAGTTAGAAAACGGTGCGACTTTTGCGGGGGAAACAAACTTTTCAGTGGAAAAGATTTAAAAAATAATACTGAACAAACGGGTACATGTAAAAAAAAATACTTGCATTGAATTGCATCTTATGATTTATAGGTTTACTTTTTATCAACTGCAGCGCGATTCATTTTTTTTGTATTTTGATTTCAACATAGAATGTTCCTATTTTATTTTTATGCATTAAAACTATCCTACAACTGCTGTTGATGGAATATTTAATATAACTGAAAATGCTCTCGGATAAAGACATAAACAAAATGTTGATGCCGTATTTAAATTCAATGCGTATAATTATGTACCACTGCGAGATAAAATAAACTGCATAAAGTAAAATTATTTAATTTTAAAACGTGTGCGATGCAGTTTGTGCTGTTTATTTATATTTTTAATTGCAAAATTGATCCAAGCTTAATTTAAAATAAAAGGTGATGAGTAAGACGATGTAATGCGACGTAATGCGATGAACTTGAATAAATATATTTTTTCAAAAGCAATGAAAAGATAATTTTTGGATGCGTTTGATGATTTGATCTTGTGAGTTGGAATTTTCACCTGCTGAATATTACAGGCATTATTTGTTCTCAACACAGTCCAGTTATGTTGACCAGTATTTAGAAATAACAGACATTAACAATTTAAATAAAATGCCGTTTTATTTAAGCGAGTCGGTCGTTGTAACAATATGTAATACAACATTTTTTTTTTCAGTTCTTGTCTGGGTAATAAACAACATTAAAATGTTAGTCATCTGTTTTTTGCCTGATTTTTACGATCACATTATGCATATATTTTGAAATTATTTCAGTTTTCAAATATCGTGATTCCAAATATATACAGATTTATATACATTAAATGTAAAAAGTATTTTACTCCATATGTATATTACGGCTACTGAGAATAAAAAAGGAATTGAAGCGACATATAATGCTGTATTATTTTTTTGTTATTTTGCAATAGTAGAAAAATTTGTCGTCGTAAAAGACATCTTTATGATAAAGTGAATAACTAAAAATACTAAATCTGCTCATTGCAACATTTATTCAAAAGTACAGTATTTTGTACTGTAGTGCTGCTAACTTGACTCACTTAAAGGTTTAGGTGACCTTTACCCTCTTGAATACGTGTTTTCCTCCACTGTTAAGACCTCGTGTGAAAGCCAGACTGTGTTCTGAAGCCACGTAACACAACAGTGGCTGTCAGTAACATATTAAGCTGGGCCTCTGCTCTGCTGCAAAGAAAATAGAGAGAGAAAGGATACTTTGGGTTTTATGCATGTGTTGGAGGCCGGTCGCAATTACCAAACCTATAGATTAATGTCAACTTGAGTGTATAACTTTTTTTGTACTTATTGTTTTGCACACTTAAACCTGTTGACCTTTTTAGTAGATGGTACAAAACAAGTTTACTTCACCATATTGCAAGCAGGTGGCCTGCATGCTCAAACTAAACAATTTGATCTGTTTTCAGCTGAATTGTTTAGCATTTCAGACGGATTAATATCCTGATTGTATTAAACAGTTACACTTCAGTTCACTACAAATGCTTTTGCCAATATGCTATATATTTTTGTTTTTTTTGTTTAGATCTTATATTTTTGCAAATCAGTTACAGATGAGTATGTTTCTGTCATACTGTATTCATGATGCAATAATATTAGAATAACAACAGGAGGGACTTGTTTGTTGGGTGGATTTTTCAAAGCTATCGTTCTGAGATATGCAATTGATCTTGGGCCAACAGTAAGATCTTTGCCTGGAGATAGCAGACCTTTGTTTATCATTAAAACAACCACTACACACACACACACCATCCACTGACTGAGCAGCGGTTTTGAATTTCAGGTGCAGCCACAACATTAATATCAACGTCACATTAATATATTACATCGTCGTTAGAAGAAGGAATTCGCACAGTGACTAATCTGTAAATGTCGATTGTTAAAACCCTTATTTTTGAGCTTTGTGAAAGGTAAGTAAATAACTTCTGCAGTGTTGTGTGACTGCCGTATGTTTGCCTGAATTTGTTTTCCACTGTTTGTGAGCCAGCCGGTCTTAAGATGTGCAAGTGCTGCATGTCCGTTCCCACTCGGCTGCGTAGCGTAGACAGTTCCAGCAACACTTCCTGTTTTAATTTGACTGCAAATCCAACCCCTGACTTTGAAACGGAGGGTGCTCATCTATAGCACCCTCATAAACGGTACAAAGAAGGCTGTAGGCCTGGGTGACCACTGTTTGACTGAGGTGCAAGGCTGCACGCCTGCTTAAACTGAACAGCAGCCTGATCCAGTGCTTTCTGGGAGGAAACTTTTAGCCTGAGATGAACTTCTGCTTTTTTAACTTAACCCTTAACTTTCATTGAGTTCTGAACACACACCGCTGGATGGAGGCCTGGCAGATGAAGAGGTGTTGTCTAAGTTACCATTTTTCTCACTTAACAGTTGAATAAACCAAGTTAAGGTGGAATAAGCTGATGGTTAAGGTTGTGTTTTTCATTAGATTAAGTGTCTATAGTGAAATTATCCCAAACGCCTATGTCTGGACTTAATTCTCATCTAAAAGATAAAAAAAACTAAAAGTTTTTTACCTTAAAAAACACAGTTGATGTCCATGGTGAGAATGGGTCAATTCACTGTCAGGTCTACCTTTCTTTTAGTATGAAGGTTAAACGTAAAGTACAGAGTGTCCTTGTAACTATAAAGAGCTTGACCAATACTGGATTTAGAGCCTGATGTCGATATTTAGAAGTACAAAAAAATGTAGGCGTACAAAAATGCTTCTAAATCAACATACTTTTTTTTAAAACTTTCTACACAATTTAATCATGGATCAATCAAATTCAGATATTTGAGTTATGGTGAAGGTGTACAATAAGATAATTGTACTTACCAGAAATAGTACAAACATCTGTAATATGGTACTCTGAGAACCATTTAGTTAAACGATTTCTCCTCCTCTCAGCGATGCATTTAGATTTTTTGAACATTAAAGCTGCTTGAACTCAAGTGTAACATGTTATACTAACTAAAGAGAAACTATAAAGTTATGCTAAGTCTAAGCTCTCAGTTGCATCTCGCGTGTAGAAATAATATTTCAGCGACTACATCTAATTATGCAACAACTCTGTTTAAAAGTAAGAGGTACTTAATACAACAGTTTTGCACTTGGTCTAGTGAAAAAACTGACTATTTATGTGACCAATCATTTTTATTTAAATATCATATTTGTACAAGGGGTTTCTGGGTGAAATATATATTTCTATCGTTCTCATTTTTCTCTCTTTCTGCAATATGTAAAAAAGTACTCTTAACATGCCACAGCATTAACATCACCCCAGTGTAGGAGCTTTACTGAAAGTTTTTCTTCCAAGTCTGATATGTGAGACTTGAGGGCGTGCTTGCATTTTTCCCTAATTGGAGCTTATTTTAACACACCTGGACACACCTTCCATTTTGCCATTTGACCTTTTGTGAATTAAGACGGCACAGCAGAGTTTGAGTTCGTCAACCCTGCGGTACTTCATAGCGAGGGGAGGCTGCTCCATGACTAATTAGTAAATCTCACTTCTCTCTAAAGTGGGGAAAAAAAAGAAATGATTTCCTTTGCAGGGCGGTTGGGGGTTGATGAGTAAATACCCACCTGCTCCAAGTTGCAGTAACCTAATAAGTCTCTCCGGACTTTGAAAGTGAATATTTCATATTTCACTGATCTCCAACAGCTTTTCTGCATGTCTCATATGTGACTCTCCGTAAGCCATGTGAGATGGGTAAAGGGGGAACACAGACTGCAGGGTCTCTTTCCTGGCACACAATGGCGTGGAAAGGTCAGGCCTAATGAAGTCGGGGGTGTGACCCCTAGCATTCAGTGACTTTGCATGGGCCTCCATCCTACCGCTGCAACCATGCCGCTTAATCCCTTTTTGATCCTAATTGATAGGCATTAACATGATCCTTATCCAGGAGCTGTGTTTTGTCTTCCACAGCCCTTCTCTCTGGGTGTCGGTGACACAAAGTGTGAAAGCGTTAAACCAAATGTGAAATTGATATTTTTCATGTTTGTGTGCTTAAAATGTGGCAGTGTTTCTAAACACTCACACAGAAGTGGCCAATGTTCAGGGTTTGCCCTTTGAGGCTCTTAACAGGACTTAGCACATGACCCCTGGAATCCGACTGTGATGTGAATGGTACCAGCCCATTTCCAGTTTGTTTTCCTTTGAGTCCTTTCATCTTCATCACTAGGTGATTACTTGCCTTTAACTGTCAACTAATTACCCTCTTTAAAATGTTTGCACTCACTTTAGGTCAGGACCCATATCACTTCTATGACAGTGCAGACACTGCTTCTCCAAAGTGAAGGAGTTGTTCCGGTTCTCTACGGCTTTATCTTAGTGACTTCTTCTATTTACATTCTATGATCTTAATACTGCAAACACTATAACCCTTAAATGAATAAGCACTTATTTATATTAATTAACTGTGTGTACTCGTAGTCACTAGCCCCTAATGAAACCTTTTCATTGCTCGTCATAGCTGACCCTTTAGTTAAACTTCAGTCTAGCATTTAGAAGTTGTTGTCTGCTTTACTAAAATATGTTAAACCTCTTTCACGTTGCAACATCTATATGACATTTTAACTTTATTCTCACATCTTTGTTTGAAATTCACAATAGCCATCATGTTCTACTTGGGTCTTTATCAGAATAAACTGTTCTTTATTAACTTTTTCAAATTATTTCATCATGAAATGAGGTGTGAGTGATTAACAATAATAATGCAAGAGATAAATACTTAATACATTAGGACGTTTAAAAATACTTAATAAGATTAACTTTTCACAAACTCTGTACATTTTTACATACAAGTTACATAGATATTGTTTGATTTGTTAATATATGACTGTTTGCTTTTGTACAATATGAGGATGCTTTCAGAAAATAAGAAGGACTCAGGTTATTTGGTTGAACACAAAGCGGTTTGGTTAAATTCTGGAGCTTAATGCTTTGATTGATCGACCGTTTCTGAAGTAAAGTATAAAAATGTTTGGTCAATGAGGAGGACTTTAACATTTTAAAAACGTAAATGATCTTGTGTTGAATCTTTAAGTTACAATAACTTTGTCTTGAGTCTCAGTCCTAAAATGATTACTATATTCAGAGACCGGTCTAAACTCGGTGTACGTTCAACATTTTTGTTTTCATTCATTCTCACTAAAAGTAACTGTGAATGCCTGCAAGACACCCTGCAAAGGATGCTGATGAACAGATTGTTGTTATGCTCCACTCCCTATACTTCCACGGGAAGATAAAAATAATAAGAAGTTCTTATAAGGCATACTATGAGAGAGAGAAAAATTAAATTGTAACCTATTATATATTTAGCATTTTTTCTACGTAGACTGAGCACATTAGTTGACCGGTTCTGTGGATACATTCCAATTTGCAACTTTAAAAAATGAACAACACATTTGACTCCCCTCTTTGCGTCAGATTTTTAGGTTTGTTTCTTCCCTTTTCCTGATTTGATTTTCTAAGATGCTTTTAAAATATTTTCATACCACTGAATGGTCTGGGGCGTAGCCTGAAAATGAGTAAAATCGGTAGGATAGCTGACTAGACAGCAGCTGTGAATGGGCATGATTCACAAATTTGATACCCTTGATCTACTGAAAAACTACAGTAACTTTCAATATATATATATATTTTGCCTCTTTGAAATGTCCAAACATGGATGATGTCAGAACCTCATAAATTCACTTTTATCAAAAAAGCCTTTTACTTTATAGGGCCAACCTTATGTGATCTATTTTTTCCCCCCCGAACACTCTCAAACCTGCACAATTAAGAAGCATGTCCTTCCATTGTGCTCAGCGGTGTGCAGCAGCCCACTTTAGCTGGAAAATGCCAGGTGTCGTGTTGGTTCTTGTTGGTTTCACACAGCGACTTCAGTCCCTCCCTGGAACGCATTTCCCAGGTCTCCATAGGATTGAGTGTTATTTCCAGCTTGTTTGTTGCAGTGAATAATGAGTACTCTGTAAGGCCTGATGACATAATTTGGTGATTGCTATGGAAAAAATTAATTATGGAGCTCAGAAACTACAGATTGGGACGCTTGTGTACTTCACTTGACTGGCACCACCTGCCCTCTATATGTCACACTCACTTCACTTATCCCACAGTTGTGAAACCGAGCTGGTGTCTGCCAGTTTATGAGCAACCCCCAGCAGACACATAACGCAATGAATACGTGGTGGGTTGGACTTGATAATGCTTTTGTTATTTAGATTTTATTTACCCATAAACAAAAGAGAAGTAAATGACGGATTGAGATTTTGTTGAAAGGAGGATTTGGTGATGGCAGTATGTGTTGCTTTCTTTACTGAGACTGTAGAAAAGTTGAGAAAGTCATAGCATTGGAGTTAAAGTTATGTTTATACTGTATTTGTTACTATGCGCGTGCATATGGTTCACTGGACTGTATTTGTCAGATGTTGTGGTTTGACCTGCTGCTGGTAAAGCTCTGGTTTTTCCTTCATTTTGTCTAAAATATTTCAATAAAGTCTTTTGGGAATAGACATTGAGCAGGGCAGGAACATGGTGTATGCATATGCAGTGCTGTCTGAGGCGTTTGCTTCAGTTCTGGCTGCGATTGTGAATCTCTTCCCTCTGCATTATTTTTTCCTCTCCACACTACCTGCTTTAAACAGTAGAAAGTTGTTTATGAATATGAAACAGTTTTCTGTTTATAAGATCGCCTGAGCGAAGTTTTAACAATTTCTGAGACTTTCTAAATAGAATTCAGCTGTGTATATAACTACTGAAACCTACAGTGTGCATCTGACTACCAGACATTTAAAGTAATGTTTTACTTTTGCACAATTTATCAGTAAATTATGATCTTGCAGCATTCTCACCTTCATAATCGGTCTCGCTTCCCCTGCCCTGGAATTTTGTATTCTCTTCTGGTTTGTCAAACCTCTTTTTTTTATCAATAATTGCAAGGCCAAAAAGAACTTGAGAGAACAAAGAAAAGCATGATCAGCCATGTGTGTGTGTGTGTGTGTGTGTGTGTGTGTGTGTGTGTGTGTGTGTGTGTGTGTGTGTGTGTGTGTGTGTGTGTGTGTGTGTGTGTGTGTGTGTGTGTGTGTGTGTGTGTGTGTGTGTGTGTGTGTGTGTGTGTGTGTGTGTGTGGTTTGACTTTCAGTGCTGAATGAACCAAAGCAAGTGTGCAGCATCTTACAAAAAACAGCCAATATGGCTGACAACTGCCTGTCCAATACAAATTCATTCATGTCCAATCCTTGTTTGAGTGCACTTCTATAAAGCAAGTCTTGAGCATTACAGGATAGTTATGTGCCTCATCTCTGAGGTTTGGAACTTATTTTCCTCTTTGAGCTTTATCCCAAATACAGCAAACAGATCACAGCACCTCACCTGCTTCGGTTTATTCTCTCAATATTGTTTTTATATGAACCAGAAATGGCGCAGATGAAGAAATCAGATGTAAAATACTTGCAGGATGTTGCTGCATATCAGCAGGGATGAGAAGAGCTTGTTGACATGTGGGAAGTAGGTCTTTAAAGACATTGAAGTCTACAGTAATTTCCACTCTTCTCAGGATACAGCTGTCATGCATCATAGCAGTAGACTGCCATTCAGTTCATTTTTAAGAATTTATCCGTTTATCTGTTCCATTTGACCAATTTGGCTACTTGGATGTTTTTCCTCCTTTTTAATGTGTGACCACAATCCTTTTGCCTAATCATTTATTATGTTGCTTCTTTTATTGTATTTCTCTTTTATTTTGAAAATGTTTAAATGGATTAAAATCGCAAAATAGACATTTTTGGACCTTGATGTGATTTTATAATGAAGAATGTAGCAATAAAAGTAAGTAGAGAAAAAGTTGAAAGTTACGACGTAGATAATGAAAAGTTTGAACGTACACAATTCACAGATTGCTGTGTATAGAAATGTGCTATGTCAGACCTGAGAAACTGTAAATTTAACACTGAAGCAAAATTAAAGAAGATATTAAAATTTCATGAAATGTAAGCACTTAAAATCAGCTTTACATAATTTCCCTGGAATTTGAGCTAACAAGAGAAAAATCGTTAATTTGCATTTCATAAATCCCCCATATCTACATTCAAAGTTGGGATAACGGGTATATCTGAAACCTTGAAAACGTACATTCATTTAAAACTTTTGTGCTGCAGATGGTTATTTTACTGTGAATGGATGTCGATGAACTGGTTCCCGATCATGATTGGTGGACAAACAACAAACAGTTCTCAAAATCCTGACGTATAATATGACATTTAGACCTTTGGTACATTATCCATGTGATTTACAGCTGTGAAAAAATGTACGATGTGTACATAATGTATGTTTTGGAGGTAGTTTTGTACTTTAATGTACATACTGTTACTTTACTTATAATAAAGTAATCAGTTTTCATAGCAAAGCTGCTCCCATATGGGCAGACTACTCAATCTAACTCCTCAGCTCCGCACATCCACCTTTCTCCTGAAGAAAACCATCCCACATCAAGGGCAGCATCACCTTTGGCACTAATGAGGTAGTTTATTTACCAAATTTCCTTGTGGACTGTGAGAGAAAGACAAGCCATGCATAGCAGAGCACATAATCAGCATTAGCAAAGCAGAGCTCCAAAAGCTCCAAGTTGTACGTTGTGTGACAGTAACGCCGTGTAGCTTACCTGAACTACCTGCATGTTCAACATGTAAACCCTTCAAAGAGGCTGCTGAAGGGAACAGAGCACATTATTATAACCCAGAGTCATACTGGGTTTTAAAATTGGACATAATCTTCAAAGGAAAGAAATAAAGACTTCCGGACTGGAGATTAGAACTTTTAAGGCTTTTATTTCAAATTTGGAAGATACCCATTTTGATTTCATACTTTTATCATATTTATCTCATGTCAGGTTTTCAAAAACCCAGATTAATTATGTCAATATACCACAACTTTGACAGCCAAGATGTGCAGGTGGCTGATAACTTTAACAATGACTTTTAAAATCCATAATATTTATTTGATGTGTTTTTAATTATATTATTGTTACACCAGTAGTTCATCTCAACTCTGAAATAAATTCCTCACAATTGCAAAACAATGTTAGCCTACACATGTTATTAATATTACGTGGAATGCCAGTTAGCAGCATTGTTCAGCTATAATAGAGGTCTAGTAATTGGCATTTGGATTTCTGAGGGTTTTCAAGGCAACATGAGCCGCAATTAGACCGGATTGTCTGTGCCCAAACAGCAGCTGCATTGGTTTGGGGAAGGAGAAAAAACAAAATGATTTGATGTGTGAAAGGAAGAGTCAAAAGTCATGACGCCTTGCGCAAGACCCTGACACTCAGCTTTGACAAAGTGGACTGGACACGAGGTGAAACCAACCAATATATGACAGACATACAGCATGCAGGCTATTTGAGGTTAACAAATACTGCTAATTGGCAATCGACCTAATGTGACACACCTGTGTAGCAACAATGCTGATTTACTAAAAATCCTTCCGGCTACCACATACATTGGCTTTTTGAGTTATGACTTATGTATTATGTTTTTAATTATTTACCTCTTTCTATCGACTGTATTGTATTAAAAAACCCCAAAACTATCTTTCCTTTTAATTTCCATCACAAATCTTTGGATGGGGTCCACGGTGGTACAATTAGATTAAACTGATGAAGAGCCTCTGGGCATCGATAGTTTGCAATGATAATGATGTATGTGTGGCACTGTTCTTTATTTGGTGCACAGCAGAATTCCATTTCTGCTTAAATCCGTCAATGAGTTGCAGACCTGCTCGTCGGAGCCCATGTGCGCTGCTTTATTTGCTGATTTAGATTGGCTTCCAATATCTGCGTAAATGTACGAGGCTTTACTGTATGTTTGCTTATCTGTCCAGCCATCCCATCTATTCAAACAGCGTTCCTTTCATTTAGGGCTGTGTGTGCTGGCTGTTTTTTTTTTTTTTTTTTTTTTTTTCTGGGACCTTTTCTGTTATTTTGGGACCAGATGGCGAGGGGCACGGAAGCGCCTCTTTTGTCCAGGCGCCCCAGTGAAAGGAGGCTGTCCTCCCTAATGTAATCAGCAGCACCGGAAGGGTCCATTTTGGGCCGTGAAAGAAGACAATCGGGTCTGGACACATCTAGATTAAAGAAACGCAGGGTTCATCTCCCGACCCTGCCCCCTTTGACCAAGGCCCTGGCATGGAGGATCCTCATCTTTGATCATTGGAGGGTGGAGGTGCTGATCCGACCTCACGGGGGCCAAAGGCCGTCCCCCCCCCTCCGCCCTGTTTACCCTGCACTTGGCTGCTGTTGACACCTCCTTCCGGAAAGAGCCAGGGGGTGGTGGGTTGGTTTGGGCATTGGGGGGGGGATACCATGACCTGTCTAGACACCGTTACCGTTGTTGCCCTGGTGTTGCCAAGGGGACATAATGAACTTTGACCTCAAATATAGTTGGTTAGGAGCCACTCTGGTCATTCAAGGAAGACATTTTTTTTTTTTTTTTTTTAAGTTTCGGGGGTTGGGGTTGGGAAATGAGGCGGGGTACGGCTGTGACCCATATAATACACATTCTGCTTTGAGGGACCACAAGCATGAATTTGTTGGCAAAACTTCCTTTTTTTGATTTGAATGATTGTGTGACATGTTTAGATGCTCACAGGACATCAAGGCATTTGAGCGAGATAGAGAACAATATAGCTGACGTATTCCTTCACCTTTCAACTCTGAAACAACCGTGTAACTTCTCTGAGAATTTTGTTTGTTTGCTTTAGTTCATCTGATCCCATGATGACACTTTTGGAAGGACGACCGATTTCTCTTTTTTTTTTTAAATTTGCGTAATCTAATACCAAGGAAGTCATGCTGTTTGTGGTTCATGTTGGTTTATTGATTTTGATACATTTTTGGACATTTTATTTCTCATACGCAGTAAGTAATCTTTGGATTTATCTGTTTTATCTTGTTATATAATATACTCAACAGGCAGTTTGGAGGTAAAACAAAGGAAAATATTCTTACATTTCCATGTATTTTTTAACAATGATGAATACAACTTGTCTTAATGAACCGTTTTTATATTGTGCCTTGTTGAACTAAGGCAATTTTTTTATATTGGTCATACATGCAGTCATTTTGCATTTATTTTATTCAGTTTTACCTTTTTATGAAATTGGGATTTTATGTTTCAGTAGATGAAGGTTATGTGTCGCTCTTCTCTTATAATAAGGAATTACACATATATAATTTAATGAAAATGATTTGAATGCTATAAATTTTAGCTCAAGAAAAGTGCAGTGCAATAAACAACGCAAACTTCAGTCAAAATCTCTCTAATACACCAAAGTAGACACAACACTGACACACAGTATTTATGTATACTATTGTACTATATATGGTACTGGCCTACTATTGATGTGTACTATTTTGAATTTAAACATACAAATGTCACAAAATGGACGAGTCTAGAATTAGAATTAATAATTAGGATGACATTTTCTCCAAATTGTTTCAAATTGTCAGAAAAAACGTAATTGTTACGTTTGTGCGTGTATTCTCTAATAGAAATATTTTGCCGTGCACGCAGTAAGATGTTGCTATTCGTATTTATCACCTCATACTTCGTCGTACAACTAGAGTCCCTGGTTTTGGCCTGAACCACAACCGAACCCAACGTGTGGATTGGCTTTGATGTTGATGCTGTTCCTCAGGAGTGGGTGTAGTGATTCCACCATCATGGCCGCCACTACCAACCCCGCCCTCTCGCCTGCCACTCAGGAACAGTTAAAATGGCAGCATGCAGCAAAATGAGTGAGAGGGAGAAAGAGAGAGAGACGCCCACTACTGTGAGCTAAGACACGGTCGACTGAGCCGCAGCTCGCCTCGTATGCCAACTCAAACTGAGATGATTATTTTTGGTGTATTCGGCCGTCTCAGAACAATGTAGAACCTAAAGAAGTCTAGACAGGTAGATTGGGCTGAAACCAGTGAAGGGTTAACCTCTAGTGTCACCGCTTTATCCAAAAATCTGTAACTCACGACAGTGCTCTATTTCCAGCCACAATTTGTCAGGATATAAAACCAAACGGCGCCGTATTTTCCTCTTTTGAATGACTGATTGTTAAAAAAATGAAATCCATCCAAACATAATTAGCGAAACGATGGCTGCTATTCAATTCACAGTACAAATGCAGCCAAATAAAAAAAAAAAAAAACTCCATGCTAAATCTGCTTTTCTGGATTCACCATTACTACAATATAATGGGAAGTGTTAATTTTTTTTGAACTCTTCACCCAGGTCTTTGGCGGGCTGCCATTTTATTCACCAAATTACCGGTTGTGGCCCGGCACGGGGAAACGGGCACTCGCTGCTCTGTAGCATCTGAGATTTAAAAAACAAATCTATTTATTCATATACTGTATATGTGTTTGTGTTGTAATATGTCTTAGTTTGGGTTGTCAGCGCAATGGCCATGGCATCATTTGTATTCTGAAGTGGTGCAGTACAGTATTTCAGTGACTTTATTCATTTTTAATGGCGAAAGAACAAAGTGCGATGATCAGTGATCATTGGAATCCTTTGCTCTAAGTCAAACGGCTCTATGCATGTGCTTATTATGTCATCTACTTAATACCAATTAAAGGCTATACGCTACACCAACCCAACGCCGTTACAATGAGCTAGAGACCCATTTACAATGGATCACAGAGCATAGATGTGTGTATCCAGTCTCAATAAACCGGCTGATATTAAGTATTACACCCAATCATTTCTCTTTGCAGGTCTGGCTGCCACTTCATAACAACTCTATTGCAAGGCATCCCACATCCAAACTGCAGTGAGGAGAATTTTACAGGTAAATGTCCAAGTCCTCTATTTTTAGGGTCTACCTACTCACACTGAATGACATTTTATTATTGGCTCTTGGTGAGAATATGTGTTATTTTTTTTTACTCCCCCCTTCTTTCCACAGTGTAGAGAGCTGGTGGTGGACTAGGAGGAAGATGTCATGCTAAGGATGGGTTTTGGTGATGATGTTGCTGCTGTTGATGCAGCAGCGAGCTCTCACTTTGTGCCTCTGTCAGTTATGATGCGTAACCACAAAGTGAGTGACAGGCCAATCCCCGGGGAGAGCAGGGGGCCTGAGGTGAGTCAGATGTATCCTTGACCCTGTCTAGCTGTGTCAGCAAGCAACACAAACTCGGTAACAAAGGCCAGAAATGGCATGACTGTACATTGTACATCTTAATTTACTATATAGGAAGAGAATGTAAGAAACACAACCAACCTTGACTATTTCTGTTGAAGAGATCTGTTTTTCATTGCATACGCTCCCTCATCTTATGAATTATGAAATTATAATGCAGCATCTCTCATTGCATTTCATTGCGTGCATTTGTTTCCCCCTGAGTGCTGAATGTTTTTAAAATTTGTCTCTAATATGAACCTAGTTCAGATTTTGGTATATTTAACATTGTTTACTTCAGTGCATTACAGATCCAGTAATAAACACCCAATGCCACTTTAAGACTCTTAAAAAGAGAATTATTTCTGTCCCATTCTGTGGAGTCAGATCTTGTTTGTAAAGCTTCTTTGAATGAAAGTTTTGTTTTTTTGCATACCCATTTAGCTCAAATGTAGCTTATATTTTAAATGTGAACACTTTCAGAGTTTCAGGGAGCAGGAAAGTACGTTCATTAGGATATTTACATCATACATATTACATAATACATGGCTAAACAGCCAAAGAATCAGTGTTCAACTGCAAATCAACTGCAACTCTAGGCATCTCAATGCTTGAAAGAAATCTATTTTTACAGAAAGTGTAAGTGTATGTGTTATTAGAGTGAGAAACGTTGGGGAAATGTTATCGATGCCTCTGCATTGCTTTTTAGTATAAACGGCTCATTATTGATTAATTCTTCCAATCCAAGTGATGTGAAAAAAATTGTGGATTGCAATTTAGTTTTATTCATGTATTACTCAGCTTGTTTTTGATTTTCCATATTATTCATAATGTAAGTGTGATGTGTTTTACACAAACTAGTCTTATTCCTGGTATAATCATTATATTTAGTGCTGAAACAATTAGTTGATTATTCTATAAGTTGATCGACAAAAAATGAACCTACCACGATTCTGATAATATAAACATTAAAGTCATTTATCAATCAATGCTTTTCTCTGTTTTATTTCATCATACATTTAACATATTTGGATTTTTGACATTTGGTTGGACAAAAAAAGCTAATTTGTAGATGTAACCTCACGCTCTGGTAAACTATGATGGCCATTTTTTTTACTACCTTTTATGTCATTTCGTAGACTGAATGATGAATCGACTAGAGATAAATGTACACAAAAAACTAATCGGTAATGAGAGTAATCATCAGATGCAGCTTTTTGCAGCTTTTTACATTAAGTGTAAACATAAAGTTAAAAAATGAACACAATCTGGCTAAATGTTATGGGATAAAATTATAACTGCTTTGTTCAGTGAGGAATATCTGCTTCAAAAGGATAGCATATCAGTATATCATGAGAGTCAGTCAGAAGTGCTTGTTGTACCAGAAATAATAGTGTTACGGCAAGTCATTTTCCCAACGCCGTAGACTATGTGGCATGAAGGCAGTCTGCAAAAAGTCAAAGTGTAACTGAAACAATTGCTGCGACCAGTGTCTTCTTCCTGAATGTAACCTAAGTAGATATTATGGACAAAACTAACTTTTTAATGTTATCTATTTGTGAAGAAATAATAGCTGTAATGTTCTATCATACTGTTTCAACCTTGTGTCCAAAAAAAATAAGACAAACCAGAAGTACAGCTGCTTATAAACCACGTCATAAACAACTTTGAGTAATTAAATGAAATACTTTATGTTCTAATTCATCCCCTTAAGCGCGAAACATCCACTCAAGACACCTGATATGGTATCTACATGGAGAGGGGGGAAAAAAGCACATGGGGATTTGTTTTTCCTGAATTTTGTGAAGTGAACAAAAAGAACCTTTTATTGAAAAAGTCTTGCGCTTCTTCACAAGGGTCGCTCAAACACGGTGTGTGAAATGAGAGTTGCCTGGGTGTGACTTTTCCAGAAAGCATCCGCTTGCCATTGTCTGCCTAGTCAACTTCTGCAGGCCCCAGTGCCCCGACTTCCATACATGAGAGATCAAGGGTTACCAAGGTGCTTTTGAGAAAGGAGGGCTCAATGCGAGAGGGGGACAACCCAGTCCACAAAATACTCATTTCCTTTGCATGTTAGGAGCCCTAGTGGGGATTCAGACGGGGTCACTGACACAGCCACTGGGGTTGAGTTTTTTTCTTTTTTCTTCTCCAATCGTTGTTCTTAATGAAAACTGTTGCTCTTCTTTCCTCGCTTTGCAACAGCTCTCTGCTACCGGTACAGTATGTGGCGCGATAATGTGCTGAGTTTGCCCAAAAGAAAGTTTGTTCAGACTCTGGCTGTTTATCCGGTGCCAGACAGAGGCACCTCATGTAGAAAAAGGTAAAAGTAATTCTGTCCACCTCTCATTCTTGCCAGAAAAGTTCAGTCACTGAGCCACGGCATTAACTTGTATTCTAACAAGATTAAAATATATTCGTCCTGGGGATTAGCATAGTTAGGTGTCCTTTTGCCTCTTTTTTTTTCCTGCACTGGTGCGGTGACAGTGGGCTTTGATCTGTGTTGCGAGGCAAGAGTCCTGGCTTGGACCTAGCCATTCGAGTGCCAAGTGTGAAATTGGCCTGATGTCATCCCCATTCTTCACCTTTTACATCTTTCACCACTTTAATTATGTTTCCGCCACAAAGCCTAGGCACCTCTGAGCAGATTCCACTCTGGCCTGTAGGAAGCATTTAGAAAGCGGGTAAATGACACAGTAGGGGAGGGGGAGGATGGTAGGAGAGGTCATAGCAGGATGGGGCCCTTTTGTGTTTAGAGGTACACATTGATACTTTTCCTGATGTATCCTGTGCTCACTTCCATTTTTACAGCATGAGAACTTTGGGAAATTGTCATCAATACTCCAGAAAATAACTTTTATTCCAGGCATTTTTTTTACAACTTCTGCATCCTACCCCAGAGGAGATGTTTATTTCCCAGTGTTATCAGATTACTGATGATATATACTGAAGCATATTATGTTTTCACAGCAATGCAATACTTTCTGTTGTGTGACGCAAGTTAGAGACCCAAACAAGGACCACTTCTGGTCACTTGACCACCTGAATCTCACTTCTGTTGATGAGACAAATGATTCTCCGCTAAAAGCTGTTTTGTTTTTTTCCAGGAGCATGTGCCCGTGCAGCCATACGGCTTCAGCTATTGTTCATGCATCGGTGTCCCTATCTGAACTTCAGGGAGCTTCTCTGCCGGTGAAATATTTCGATGAAGGGTTCCTATTGATGTGCTGAATGAAGGACCAAAACAACAGCGGGACGTGTGCGTGTGAGGAAGGGGAACAGAAATGAATGAAAAGTGCATGGGGACGTGTGCGTGCCAGGCAAGAATGAAATACAACCAAGTGATAGTAAGTTGTGGGTGTGTGAGGCAGGGAGGGAGGGAGAGAGGGAGGGAGAGAGAGTATGAGTTAGTGAGGGAGAAAGCTGTGTGTGGAGAATGGGTTACTGAGGGGAGGGGGAAACCAGCCACCTGCAGCCATGACAGGCTTTGACCTTCATTGCTCTCTCTCTTTCTTTCTCTCTCTCTCTCTCACTCACTCTCTCACCCCCTCCCTTCTCTCTCTCTCTCTCTCTCTCTCTCTCCCCTTTCGACTCCCATTTCTGCCCGTGATAGAAGCACAGGCTCTTTTTCAGAGGCGCCGAGGAAGACTGACCGTCGTGACGACAGTGCTGGGAGAAGCCCCGTCCGCTCTCATGCTAGTCACTGGCCGTTAGACATGGCGTTCAAAGACTAGCGGTGCAAGCATGGAAATGCAGATAAGGCATTGTTGAGGAAACATGCCTGGGAATTGTTCAAGGCTTTTCCCCCCTCGCATAATGTTCGGATGCTTTCACAAATGTTTTAATCTCAAAACCCATGAATGTGTTCCAGAACCGCCCATAGATTTGAGTGGGTGTTTGCATGGAAAGGATTGTCAGGCTATGCAAATTAATAATGTTTGTGATTACGTTTGTGAATATTTGGCAACATATATATATATATATGTGTGTGTATTTATACATTTGTCTTTTCTAAACTATTATAGCAAGTGATATAATGCATTCAGAAGCTCAGAAATGATTGAAGGTCACATTTAATACTTCAGCAAGGCCTCTGTAATTTTGTTTCTGGGTTTTAATGGAAATATATGAACTATTGTCTT